>NW_026601355.1:0-56263 GCF_029448725.1 Salvelinus fontinalis
CACAGTTTTCCTAACATCCTGATTAAACAGTACTGAAAAAAAATTAACTTCCAGAGTGCATCAAACATGATTTAGAGCTTGTTTATGGAAAAGTGTCAATTTCTGTATTTCAACATGATTTGGAGCTTGTTTTTGGAAAAGTGTTAATTTCTGTATTTCAACATGAATTAGAGCTTGTTTTTGGAAAAGTGTTAATTTCTGTATTTCAACATGATTTAGAGCTTGTTTTTGGAAAAGTGTTTATTTCTGTATTTCAAGGTTGCAACTTGCTGAAAACTGTCCACAGTGTTCCTAACATCCTGATTAAACAGTACTGAAAAAAAATTAACTTCCAGAGTGCATCAAACATGATTTAGAGCTTGTTTATGGAAAAGTGTCAATTTCTGTATTTCAACATGATTTGGAGCTTGTTTTTGGAAAAGTGTTAATTTCTGTATTTCAACATGATTTAGAGCTTGTTTTTGGAAAAGTGTTAATTTCTGTATTTCAACATGATTTGGAGCTTGTTTTTGGAAAAGTGTTTATTTCTGTATTTCAATGTTGCAACTTGCTGAAAACTGTCCACAGTGTTCCTAACATCCTGATTAAACAGTACTGAAAAAAAATTAACTTCCAGAGTGCATCAAACATGATTTAGAGCTTGTTTATGGAAAAGTGTCAATTTCTGTATTTCAACATGATTTGGAGCTTGTTTTTGGAAAAGTGTTTATTTCTGTATTTCAATGTTGCAACTTGCTGAAAACTGTCCACAGTGTTCCTAACATCCTGATTTTAACAGTACTGAAAAAAAATTAACTTCCAGAGTGCATCAAACATGATTTAGAGCTTGTTTATGGAAAAGTGTTTATTTCTGTATTTCAACATGATTTGGAGCTTGTTTTTGGAAAAATGTCAATTTCTGTATTTCAACATAATTTGAAGCTTGTTTTTAGAAAAGTGTTTATTTCTGTATTTCAATGTTGCAACTTGCTGAAAACTGTCCACAGTGTTCCTAACATCCTGATTAAACAGTACTGAAAAATAATTAACTTCCAGAGTGCATCAAACATGATTTAGAGCTTGTTTTTTGGAAAAGTGTTTATTTCTGAATTTCAATGTTGCAACTTGCTGAAAACTGTCCACAGTGTTCCTAACATCCTGATTAAACAGTACTGAAAAAAAATTAACTTCCAGAGTGCATCAAACATGATTTAGAGCTTGTTTATGGAAAAGTGTTTATTTCTGTATTTCAACATGATTTGGAGCTTGTTTTTGGAAAAGTGTCAATTTCTGTATTTCAACATGATTTAAAGCTTGTTTTTGAAAAGTGCTTATTTCTGTTTTTCAACATGATTTAGAGCTTGTTTTTGGAAAAGTGTTTATTTCTGTATTTCAATGTTGCAACTTGCTGAAAACTCTCCACAGTGTTCCTAACATCCTGATTAAAGAGTACTGAAAAAAAATTAACTTCCAGAGTGCATCAAACATGATTTAGAGCTTGTTTATGGAAAAGTGTCAATTTCTGTATTTCAACATGATTTGGAGCTTGTTTTTGGAAAAGTGTTTATTTCTGTATTTCAATGTTGCAACTTGCTGAAAACTGTCCACAGTGTTCCTAACATCCTGATTAAACAGTACTGAAAAAAAAATAACTTCCAGAGTGCATCAAACATGATTTAGAGCTTGTTTATGGAAAAGTGTCAATTTCTGTATTTCAACATGATTTAGAGCTTGTTTTTGGAAAAGTGTTAATTTCTGTATTTCAACATGATTTAGAGCTTGTTTTTGGAAAAGTGTTTATTTCTGTATTTCAATGTTGCAACTTGCTGAAAACTGTCCACAGTGTTCCTAACATCCTGATTAAACAGTACTGAAAAATAATTAACTTCCAGAGTGCATCAAACATGATTTAGAGCTTGTTTTTTGGAAAAGTGTTTATTTCTGAATTTCAATGTTGCAACTTGCTGAAAACTGTCCACAGTGTTCCTAACATCCTGATTAAACAGTACTGAAAAAAAATTAACTTCCAGAGTGCATCAAACATGATTTAGAGCTTGTTTATGGAAAAGTGTTTATTTCTGTATTTCAACATGATTTGGAGCTTGTTTTTGGAAAAGTGTCAATTTCTGTATTTCAACATGATTTAAAGCTTGTTTTTGAAAAGTGCTTATTTCTGTTTTTCAACATGATTTAGAGCTTGTTTTTGGAAAAGTGTTTATTTCTGTATTTCAATGTTGCAACTTGCTGAAAACTGTCCACAGTGTTCCTAACATCCTGATTAAACAGTACTGAAAAAAAATTAACTTCCAGAGTGCATCAAACATGATTTAGAGCTTGTTTATGGAAAAGTGTCAATTTCTGTATTTCAACATGATTTGGAGCTTGTTTTTGGAAAAGTGTTAATTTCTGTATTTCAACATGAATTAGAGCTTGTTTTTGGAAAAGTGTTTATTTCTGTATTTCAATGTTGCAACTTGCTGAAAACTGTCCACAGTGTTCCTAACATCCTGATTAAACAGTACTGAAAAAAAATTAACTTCCAGAGTGCATCAAACATGATTTAGAGCTTGTTTATGGAAAAGTGTCAATTTCTGTATTTCAACATGATTTGGAGCTTGTTTTTGGAAAAGTGTTAATTTCTGTATTTCAACATGATTTAGAGCTTGTTTTTGGAAAAGTGTTTATTTCTGTATTTCAACATGATTTAGAGCTTGTTTTTGGAAAAGTGTTTATTTCTGTATTTCAATGTTGCAACTTGCTGAAAACTGTCCACAGTGTTCCTAACATCCTGATTAAACAGTACTGAAAAAAAATTAACTTCCAGAGTGCATCAAACATGAATTAGAGCTTGTTTATGGAAAAGTGTTTATTTCTGTATTTCAACATGATTTGGAGCTTGTTTTTGGAAAAGTGTCAATTTCTGTATTTCAACATGATTTAAAGCTTGTTTTTGAAAAGTGCTTATTTCTGTTTTTCAACATGATTTAGAGCTTGTTTTTGGAAAAGTGTTTATTTCTGTATTTCAATGTTGCAACTTGCTGAAAACTGTCCACAGTGTTCCTAACATCCTGATTAAACAGTACTGAAAAAAAATTAACTTCCAGAGTGCATCAAACATGATTTAGAGCTTGTTTATGGAAAAGTGTCAATTTCTGTATTTCAACATGATTTGGAGCTTGTTTTTGGAAAAGTGTTAATTTCTGTATTTCAACATGAATTAGAGCTTGTTTTTGGAAAAGTGTTAATTTCTGTATTTCAACATGATTTAGAGCTTGTTTTTGGAAAAGTGTTTATTTCTGTATTTCAAGGTTGCAACTTGCTGAAAACTGTCCACAGTGTTCCTAACATCCTGATTAAACAGTACTGAAAAAAAATTAACTTCCAGAGTGCATCAAACATGATTTAGAGCTTGTTTATGGAAAAGTGTCAATTTCTGTATTTCAACATGATTTGGAGCTTGTTTTTGGAAAAGTGTTAATTTCTGTATTTCAACATGATTTAGAGCTTGTTTTTGGAAAAGTGTTAATTTCTGTATTTCAACATGATTTGGAGCTTGTTTTTGGAAAAGTGTTTATTTCTGTATTTCAATGTTGCAACTTGCTGAAAACTGTCCACAGTGTTCCTAACATCCTGATTAAACAGTACTGAAAAAAAATTAACTTCCAGAGTGCATCAAACATGATTTAGAGCTTGTTTTTTGGAAAAGTGTTTATTTCTGAATTTCAATGTTGCAACTTGCTGAAAACTGTCCACAGTGTTCCTAACATCCTGATTAAACAGTACTGAAAAAAAATTAACTTCCAGAGTGCATCAAACATGATTTAGAGCTTGTTTATGGAAAAGTGTTTATTTCTGTATTTCAACATGATTTGGAGCTTGTTTTTGGAAAAGTGTCAATTTCTGTATTTCAACATGATTTAAAGCTTGTTTTTGGAAAAGTGTTTATTTCTGTATTTCAATGTTGCAACTTGCTGAAAACTCTCCACAGTGTTCCTAACATCCTGATTAAAGAGTACTGAAAAAAAATTAACTTCCAGAGTGCATCAAACATGATTTAGAGCTTGTTTATGGAAAAGTGTCAATTTCTGTATTTCAACATGATTTGGAGCTTGTTTTTGGAAAAGTGTTTATTTCTGTATTTCAATGTTGCAACTTGCTGAAAACTGTCCACAGTGTTCCTAACATCCTGATTAAACAGTACTGAAAAAAAAATAACTTCCAGAGTGCATCAAACATGATTTAGAGCTTGTTTATGGAAAAGTGTCAATTTCTGTATTTCAACATGATTTAGAGCTTGTTTTTGGAAAAGTGTTAATTTCTGTATTTCAACATGATTTAGAGCTTGTTTTTGGAAAAGTGTTTATTTCTGTATTTCAATGTTGCAACTTGCTGAAAACTGTCCACAGTGTTCCTAACATCCTGATTAAACAGTACTGAAAAAAAATTAACTTCCAGAGTGCATCAAACATGATTTAGAGCTTGTTTATGGAAAAGTGTCAATTTCTGTATTTCAACATGATTTGGAGCTTGTTTTTGGAAAAGTGTTTATTTCTGTATTTCAATGTTGCAACTTGCTGAAAACTGTCCACAGTGTTCCTAACATCCTGATTAAACAGTACTGAAAAAAAATTAACTTCCAGAGTGCATCAAACATGAATTAGAGCTTGTTTATGGAAAAGTGTTTATTTCTGTATTTCAACATGATTTGGAGCTTGTTTTTGGAAAAGTGTCAATTTCTGTATTTCAACATGATTTAAAGCTTGTTTTTGAAAAGTGCTTATTTCTGTTTTTCAACATGATTTAGAGCTTGTTTTTGGAAAAGTGTTTATTTCTGTATTTCAATGTTGCAACTTGCTGAAAACTGTCCACAGTTTTCCTAACATCCTGATTAAACAGTACTGAAAAAAAATTAACTTCCAGAGTGCATCAAACATGATTTAGAGCTTGTTTATGGAAAAGTGTCAATTTCTGTATTTCAACATGATTTGGAGCTTGTTTTTGGAAAAGTGTCAATTTCTGTATTTCAACATGAATTAGAGCTTGTTTTTGGAAAAGTGTTAATTTCTGTATTTCAACATGATTTAGAGCTTGTTTTTGGAAAAGTGTTTATTTCTGTATTTCAAGGTTGCAACTTGCTGAAAACTGTCCACAGTGTTCCTAACATCCTGATTAAACAGTACTGAAAAAAAATTAACTTCCAGAGTGCATCAAACATGATTTAGAGCTTGTTTATGGAAAAGTGTCAATTTCTGTATTTCAACATGATTTGGAGCTTGTTTTTGGAAAAGTGTTAATTTCTGTATTTCAACATGAATTAGAGCTTGTTTTTGGAAAAGTGTTTATTTCTGTATTTCAATGTTGCAACTTGCTGAAAACTGTCCACAGTGTTCCTAACATCCTGATTAAACAGTACTGAAAAAAAATTAACTTCCAGAGTGCATCAAACATGATTTAGAGCTTGTTTATGGAAAAGTGTCAATTTCTGTATTTCAACATGATTTGGAGCTTGTTTTTGGAAAAGTGTTAATTTCTGTATTTCAACATGATTTAGAGCTTGTTTTTGGAAAAGTGTTAATTTCTGTATTTCAACATGATTTGGAGCTTGTTTTTGGAAAAGTGTTTATTTCTGTATTTCAATGTTGCAACTTGCTGAAAACTGTCCACAGTGTTCCTAACATCCTGATTAAACAGTACTGAAAAAAAATTAACTTCCAGAGTGCATCAAACATGAATTAGAGCTTGTTTATGGAAAAGTGTTTATTTCTGTATTTCAACATGATTTGGAGCTTGTTTTTGGAAAAGTGTCAATTTCTGTATTTCAACATGATTTAAAGCTTGTTTTTGAAAAGTGCTTATTTCTGTTTTTCAACATGATTTAGAGCTTGTTTTTGGAAAAGTGTTTATTTCTGTATTTCAATGTTGCAACTTGCTGAAAACTGTCCACAGTTTTCCTAACATCCTGATTAAACAGTACTGAAAAAAAATTAACTTCCAGAGTGCATCAAACATGATTTAGAGCTTGTTTATGGAAAAGTGTCAATTTCTGTATTTCAACATGATTTGGAGCTTGTTTTTGGAAAAGTGTTAATTTCTGTATTTCAACATGAATTAGAGCTTGTTTTTGGAAAAGTGTTAATTTCTGTATTTCAACATGATTTAGAGCTTGTTTTTGGAAAAGTGTTTATTTCTGTATTTCAAGGTTGCAACTTGCTGAAAACTGTCCACAGTGTTCCTAACATCCTGATTAAACAGTACTGAAAAAAAATTAACTTCCAGAGTGCATCAAACATGATTTAGAGCTTGTTTATGGAAAAGTGTCAATTTCTGTATTTCAACATGATTTGGAGCTTGTTTTTGGAAAAGTGTTAATTTCTGTATTTCAACATGATTTAGAGCTTGTTTTTGGAAAAGTGTTAATTTCTGTATTTCAACATGATTTGGAGCTTGTTTTTGGAAAAGTGTTTATTTCTGTATTTCAATGTTGCAACTTGCTGAAAACTGTCCACAGTGTTCCTAACATCCTGATTAAACAGTACTGAAAAAAAATTAACTTCCAGAGTGCATCAAACATGATTTAGAGCTTGTTTTTTGGAAAAGTGTTTATTTCTGAATTTCAATGTTGCAACTTGCTGAAAACTGTCCACAGTGTTCCTAACATCCTGATTAAACAGTACTGAAAAAAAATTAACTTCCAGAGTGCATCAAACATGATTTAGAGCTTGTTTATGGAAAAGTGTTTATTTCTGTATTTCAACATGATTTGGAGCTTGTTTTTGGAAAAGTGTCAATTTCTGTATTTCAACATGATTTAAAGCTTGTTTTTGGAAAAGTGTTTATTTCTGTATTTCAATGTTGCAACTTGCTGAAAACTCTCCACAGTGTTCCTAACATCCTGATTAAAGAGTACTGAAAAAAAATTAACTTCCAGAGTGCATCAAACATGATTTAGAGCTTGTTTATGGAAAAGTGTCAATTTCTGTATTTCAACATGATTTGGAGCTTGTTTTTGGAAAAGTGTTTATTTCTGTATTTCAATGTTGCAACTTGCTGAAAACTGTCCACAGTGTTCCTAACATCCTGATTAAACAGTACTGAAAAAAAAATAACTTCCAGAGTGCATCAAACATGATTTAGAGCTTGTTTATGGAAAAGTGTCAATTTCTGTATTTCAACATGATTTAGAGCTTGTTTTTGGAAAAGTGTTAATTTCTGTATTTCAACATGATTTAGAGCTTGTTTTTGGAAAAGTGTTTATTTCTGTATTTCAATGTTGCAACTTGCTGAAAACTGTCCACAGTGTTCCTAACATCCTGATTAAACAGTACTGAAAAAAAATTAACTTCCAGAGTGCATCAAACATGAATTAGAGCTTGTTTATGGAAAAGTGTTTATTTCTGTATTTCAACATGATTTGGAGCTTGTTTTTGGAAAAGTGTCAATTTCTGTATTTCAACATGATTTAAAGCTTGTTTTTGAAAAGTGCTTATTTCTGTTTTTCAACATGATTTAGAGCTTGTTTTTGGAAAAGTGTTTATTTCTGTATTTCAATGTTGCAACTTGCTGAAAACTGTCCACAGTGTTCCTAACATCCTGATTAAACAGTACTGAAAAAAAATTAACTTCCAGAGTGCATCAAACATGAATTAGAGCTTGTTTATGGAAAAGTGTTTATTTCTGTATTTCAACATGATTTGGAGCTTGTTTTTGGAAAAGTGTCAATTTCTGTATTTCAACATGATTTAAAGCTTGTTTTTGAAAAGTGCTTATTTCTGTTTTTCAACATGATTTAGAGCTTGTTTTTGGAAAAGTGTTTATTTCTGTATTTCAATGTTGCAACTTGCTGAAAACTGTCCACAGTTTTCCTAACATCCTGATTAAACAGTACTGAAAAAAAATTAACTTCCAGAGTGCATCAAACATGATTTAGAGCTTGTTTATGGAAAAGTGTCAATTTCTGTATTTCAACATGATTTGGAGCTTGTTTTTGGAAAAGTGTTAATTTCTGTATTTCAACATGAATTAGAGCTTGTTTTTGGAAAAGTGTTAATTTCTGTATTTCAACATGATTTAGAGCTTGTTTTTGGAAAAGTGTTTATTTCTGTATTTCAAGGTTGCAACTTGCTGAAAACTGTCCACAGTGTTCCTAACATCCTGATTAAACAGTACTGAAAAAAAATTAACTTCCAGAGTGCATCAAACATGATTTAGAGCTTGTTTATGGAAAAGTGTCAATTTCTGTATTTCAACATGATTTGGAGCTTGTTTTTGGAAAAGTGTTAATTTCTGTATTTCAACATGATTTAGAGCTTGTTTTTGGAAAAGTGTTAATTTCTGTATTTCAACATGATTTGGAGCTTGTTTTTGGAAAAGTGTTTATTTCTGTATTTCAATGTTGCAACTTGCTGAAAACTGTCCACAGTGTTCCTAACATCCTGATTAAACAGTACTGAAAAAAAATTAACTTCCAGAGTGCATCAAACATGATTTAGAGCTTGTTTATGGAAAAGTGTCAATTTCTGTATTTCAACATGATTTGGAGCTTGTTTTTGGAAAAGTGTTTATTTCTGTATTTCAATGTTGCAACTTGCTGAAAACTGTCCACAGTGTTCCTAACATCCTGATTTTAACAGTACTGAAAAAAAATTAACTTCCAGAGTGCATCAAACATGATTTAGAGCTTGTTTATGGAAAAGTGTTTATTTCTGTATTTCAACATGATTTGGAGCTTGTTTTTGGAAAAATGTCAATTTCTGTATTTCAACATAATTTGAAGCTTGTTTTTAGAAAAGTGTTTATTTCTGTATTTCAATGTTGCAACTTGCTGAAAACTGTCCACAGTGTTCCTAACATCCTGATTAAACAGTACTGAAAAATAATTAACTTCCAGAGTGCATCAAACATGATTTAGAGCTTGTTTTTTGGAAAAGTGTTTATTTCTGAATTTCAATGTTGCAACTTGCTGAAAACTGTCCACAGTGTTCCTAACATCCTGATTAAACAGTACTGAAAAAAAATTAACTTCCAGAGTGCATCAAACATGATTTAGAGCTTGTTTATGGAAAAGTGTTTATTTCTGTATTTCAACATGATTTGGAGCTTGTTTTTGGAAAAGTGTCAATTTCTGTATTTCAACATGATTTAAAGCTTGTTTTTGAAAAGTGCTTATTTCTGTTTTTCAACATGATTTAGAGCTTGTTTTTGGAAAAGTGTTTATTTCTGTATTTCAATGTTGCAACTTGCTGAAAACTCTCCACAGTGTTCCTAACATCCTGATTAAAGAGTACTGAAAAAAAATTAACTTCCAGAGTGCATCAAACATGATTTAGAGCTTGTTTATGGAAAAGTGTCAATTTCTGTATTTCAACATGATTTGGAGCTTGTTTTTGGAAAAGTGTTTATTTCTGTATTTCAATGTTGCAACTTGCTGAAAACTGTCCACAGTGTTCCTAACATCCTGATTAAACAGTACTGAAAAAAAAATAACTTCCAGAGTGCATCAAACATGATTTAGAGCTTGTTTATGGAAAAGTGTCAATTTCTGTATTTCAACATGATTTAGAGCTTGTTTTTGGAAAAGTGTTAATTTCTGTATTTCAACATGATTTAGAGCTTGTTTTTGGAAAAGTGTTTATTTCTGTATTTCAATGTTGCAACTTGCTGAAAACTGTCCACAGTGTTCCTAACATCCTGATTAAACAGTACTGAAAAATAATTAACTTCCAGAGTGCATCAAACATGATTTAGAGCTTGTTTTTTGGAAAAGTGTTTATTTCTGAATTTCAATGTTGCAACTTGCTGAAAACTGTCCACAGTGTTCCTAACATCCTGATTAAACAGTACTGAAAAAAAATTAACTTCCAGAGTGCATCAAACATGATTTAGAGCTTGTTTATGGAAAAGTGTTTATTTCTGTATTTCAACATGATTTGGAGCTTGTTTTTGGAAAAGTGTCAATTTCTGTATTTCAACATGATTTAAAGCTTGTTTTTGGAAAAGTGTTTATTTCTGTATTTCAATGTTGCAACTTGCTGAAAACTCTCCACAGTGTTCCTAACATCCTGATTAAAGAGTACTGAAAAAAAATTAACTTCCAGAGTGCATCAAACATGATTTAGAGCTTGTTTATGGAAAAGTGTCAATTTCTGTATTTCAACATGATTTGGAGCTTGTTTTTGGAAAAGTGTTTATTTCTGTATTTCAATGTTGCAACTTGCTGAAAACTGTCCACAGTGTTCCTAACATCCTGATTAAACAGTACTGAAAAAAAAATAACTTCCAGAGTGCATCAAACATGATTTAGAGCTTGTTTATGGAAAAGTGTCAATTTCTGTATTTCAACATGATTTAGAGCTTGTTTTTGGAAAAGTGTTAATTTCTGTATTTCAACATGATTTAGAGCTTGTTTTTGGAAAAGTGTTTATTTCTGTATTTCAATGTTGCAACTTGCTGAAAACTGTCCACAGTGTTCCTAACATCCTGATTAAACAGTACTGAAAAATAATTAACTTCCAGAGTGCATCAAACATGATTTAGAGCTTGTTTTTGGAAAAGTGTTTATTTCTGTATTTCAATGTTGCAACTTGCTGAAAACTGTCCACAGTGTTCCTAACATCCTGATTAAACAGTACTGAAAAAAAATTAACTTCCAGAGTGCATCAAACATGAATTAGAGCTTGTTTATGGAAAAGTGTTTATTTCTGTATTTCAACATGATTTGGAGCTTGTTTTTGGAAAAGTGTCAATTTCTGTATTTCAACATGATTTAAAGCTTGTTTTTGAAAAGTGCTTATTTCTGTTTTTCAACATGATTTAGAGCTTGTTTTTGGAAAAGTGTTTATTTCTGTATTTCAATGTTGCAACTTGCTGAAAACTGTCCACAGTTTTCCTAACATCCTGATTAAACAGTACTGAAAAAAAATTAACCTGTCTAGGATCAGCGTGGCGCTAGCGGCACACCCCCCCCCCCCCCACTGAAAAACCAGTGCCGCGAAATTCAAAAAAAATATTTTTTTAAAATATTTAACTTTCACACATTAAAGTCCAATACAGCTAATGAAAGACACAGATCTTATGAATCCAGTCAACATTTCCGATTTTTAAAATGTTTTACAGGGAAGACACAATATGTAAAGATGTACATCTATTACCTAAAAACACATTAGCATATTCCACCATCTTTTATTTGTCCACCAACACCAGTAGCCATCACCAATTCGGCTAAACTAAGATATTTATAGCCCCTAACCAACAAAAAAACTCATTAGATGACAGTCTGATAACATATTTATGGTATGGGATAGGTTTTGTTAGAAAAAAGTGCATATTTCAGGTATATGGCATAGTTTACAATTGCACCCACCATCACAAATGGACTAGAATAATTACAATGAGCAACGTGTTTACCTAACTACTAATCATCAAACATTTCGTAAAAATACACAGCATACACGAATCGAAAGACACAGATCCTGTGAATACAGACAATATTTCAGATTTTCTAAGTGTCTTACAGCGAAAACACAATAAATCGTTATATTAGCTTAGCACATAGCAATTAGCAGCCCAGCATTGATTCTAGCCAAAGTGAGCGATAAAAGTCAACATCGCCAAAAGATATTAATTTTTTCACTAACCTTCTCAGAATTCTTCCGATGACACTCCTGTAACATCACATTACAACATGCATATACAGTTTGATCGAAAATGTTTATATTTAGCCACCAAAATCATGGTTAGACAATGTGAAATGTAACTCGGCTGGTCAGAATTTGTCCTTGCGCCACTTAGACAGTGATCTACTCTTATACATAAATACTCATAAACGTGACTAAAAAATATAGGGTGGACAGGGATTGATAGACAATTTAATTCTTAATACAATTGCGTTATTACATTTTTTAATTTATCCTTACTTTTCAATACAGTTTGCGCCAAGCGAAGCTACGTCAAAAAACATGGCGTCCTAAGCCACTAAAATGTTTCGACAGAAACACGATTTATCATAATAAAAATGTCCTACCTTGAGCTGTTCTTCCATCAGTATCTTGGGCAAAGGATCCTTTCTTGGGAGAAATCGTCTTTTGGTGGAAAGCTGTCCTCTTGCCATGTGGAAATGTCAACTACGTTCGGGATGAACTGAAAAGCGTGTCCAACTTTTCACATCGTTGCAAAAATAAATGTCACAAAATCGCACTAAACGGATATAAATTGCTATAAAACGCTTTAAATTAACTACTTTGTGATGTTTGTAACTCCTATAACGAGTGAAAAGATGACCGGAGAAATATAACAGGCTAAACTAATGCTTGGAACAGGAGAGGGTCGGTGTCTTCCACGCGCGTTACGCAGCAAGAAAAGACTTGCTAGCTAAAGGTTTTTTTCATTTGTAGGGCCTGTGAACGAGCAATCGAGCCCGTTGGAATCGTCATCACGTAAAGGCATCCAGGGGAAGACGTAAGAAGTGTCCGTATAGTCATAGCAACGACAGTGCCCGTTTAAATGACTTCAGAAAAGTGGCCAACGTTTCTCAAATCTGACTCCATGTCAGGGAAATTGCTGTAGAATGGGCTCTGTTCCACTTAGAGACAAAATTTCAACTCCTATAGAAACTATAGACTGTTTTCTATCCAATAATAATAATAATATGCATATTGTACGATCAAGGATTTTGTGGGAAGCCGTTTAAAAAATTAGCCACATTAGCATAAATAGTCTAAACAGCGCCCCCATCCCCAACAGGTTAACTTCCAGAGTGCATCAAACATGATTTAGAGCTTGTTTATGGAAAAGTGTCAATTTCTGTATTTCAACATGATTTGGAGCTTGTTTTTGGAAAAGTGTTAATTTCTGTATTTCAACATGAATTAGAGCTTGTTTTTGGAAAAGTGTTAATTTCTGTATTTCAACATGATTTAGAGCTTGTTTTTGGAAAAGTGTTTATTTCTGTATTTCAAGGTTGCAACTTGCTGAAAACTGTCCACAGTGTTCCTAACATCCTGATTAAACAGTACTGAAAAAAAATTAACTTCCAGAGTGCATCAAACATGATTTAGAGCTTGTTTATGGAAAAGTGTCAATTTCTGTATTTCAACATGATTTGGAGCTTGTTTTTGGAAAAGTGTTAATTTCTGTATTTCAACATGATTTAGAGCTTGTTTTTGGAAAAGTGTTAATTTCTGTATTTCAACATGATTTGGAGCTTGTTTTTGGAAAAGTGTTTATTTCTGTATTTCAATGTTGCAACTTGCTGAAAACTGTCCACAGTGTTCCTAACATCCTGATTAAACAGTACTGAAAAAAAATTAACTTCCAGAGTGCATCAAACATGATTTAGAGCTTGTTTATGGAAAAGTGTCAATTTCTGTATTTCAACATGATTTGGAGCTTGTTTTTGGAAAAGTGTTTATTTCTGTATTTCAATGTTGCAACTTGCTGAAAACTGTCCACAGTGTTCCTAACATCCTGATTTTAACAGTACTGAAAAAAAATTAACTTCCAGAGTGCATCAAACATGATTTAGAGCTTGTTTATGGAAAAGTGTTTATTTCTGTATTTCAACATGATTTGGAGCTTGTTTTTGGAAAAATGTCAATTTCTGTATTTCAACATAATTTGAAGCTTGTTTTTAGAAAAGTGTTTATTTCTGTATTTCAATGTTGCAACTTGCTGAAAACTGTCCACAGTGTTCCTAACATCCTGATTAAACAGTACTGAAAAATAATTAACTTCCAGAGTGCATCAAACATGATTTAGAGCTTGTTTTTTGGAAAAGTGTTTATTTCTGAATTTCAATGTTGCAACTTGCTGAAAACTGTCCACAGTGTTCCTAACATCCTGATTAAACAGTACTGAAAAAAAATTAACTTCCAGAGTGCATCAAACATGATTTAGAGCTTGTTTATGGAAAAGTGTTTATTTCTGTATTTCAACATGATTTGGAGCTTGTTTTTGGAAAAGTGTCAATTTCTGTATTTCAACATGATTTAAAGCTTGTTTTTGAAAAGTGCTTATTTCTGTTTTTCAACATGATTTAGAGCTTGTTTTTGGAAAAGTGTTTATTTCTGTATTTCAATGTTGCAACTTGCTGAAAACTCTCCACAGTGTTCCTAACATCCTGATTAAAGAGTACTGAAAAAAAATTAACTTCCAGAGTGCATCAAACATGATTTAGAGCTTGTTTATGGAAAAGTGTCAATTTCTGTATTTCAACATGATTTGGAGCTTGTTTTTGGAAAAGTGTTTATTTCTGTATTTCAATGTTGCAACTTGCTGAAAACTGTCCACAGTGTTCCTAACATCCTGATTAAACAGTACTGAAAAAAAAATAACTTCCAGAGTGCATCAAACATGATTTAGAGCTTGTTTATGGAAAAGTGTCAATTTCTGTATTTCAACATGATTTAGAGCTTGTTTTTGGAAAAGTGTTAATTTCTGTATTTCAACATGATTTAGAGCTTGTTTTTGGAAAAGTGTTTATTTCTGTATTTCAATGTTGCAACTTGCTGAAAACTGTCCACAGTGTTCCTAACATCCTGATTAAACAGTACTGAAAAAAAATTAACTTCCAGAGTGCATCAAACATGATTTAGAGCTTGTTTATGGAAAAGTGTCAATTTCTGTATTTCAACATGATTTGGAGCTTGTTTTTGGAAAAGTGTTTATTTCTGTATTTCAATGTTGCAACTTGCTGAAAACTGTCCACAGTGTTCCTAACATCCTGATTAAACAGTACTGAAAAAAAAATAACTTCCAGAGTGCATCAAACATGATTTAGAGCTTGTTTATGGAAAAGTGTCAATTTCTGTATTTCAACATGATTTAGAGCTTGTTTTTGGAAAAGTGTTAATTTCTGTATTTCAACATGATTTAGAGCTTGTTTTTGGAAAAGTGTTTATTTCTGTATTTCAATGTTGCAACTTGCTGAAAACTGTCCACAGTGTTCCTAACATCCTGATTAAACAGTACTGAAAAATAATTAACTTCCAGAGTGCATTCAAACATGATTTAGAGCTTGTTTTTGGAAAAGTGTTTATTTCTGTATTTCAATGTTGCAACTTGCTGAAAACTGTCCACAGTGTTCCTAACATCCTGATTAAACAGTACTGAAAAAAAATTAACTTCCAGAGTGCATCAAACATGAATTAGAGCTTGTTTATGGAAAAGTGTTTATTTCTGTATTTCAACATGATTTGGAGCTTGTTTTTGGAAAAGTGTCAATTTCTGTATTTCAACATGATTTAAAGCTTGTTTTTGAAAAGTGCTTATTTCTGTTTTTCAACATGATTTAGAGCTTGTTTTTGGAAAAGTGTTTATTTCTGTATTTCAATGTTGCAACTTGCTGAAAACTGTCCACAGTTTTCCTAACATCCTGATTAAACAGTACTGAAAAAAAATTAACTTCCAGAGTGCATCAAACATGATTTAGAGCTTGTTTATGGAAAAGTGTCAATTTCTGTATTTCAACATGATTTGGAGCTTGTTTTTGGAAAAGTGTTAATTTCTGTATTTCAACATGAATTAGAGCTTGTTTTTGGAAAAGTGTCAATTTCTGTATTTCAACATAATTTGAAGCTTGTTTTTAGAAAAGTGTTTATTTCTGTATTTCAATGTTGCAACTTGCTGAAAACTGTCCACAGTGTTCCTAACATCCTGATTAAACAGTACTGAAAAATAATTAACTTCCAGAGTGCATCAAACATGATTTAGAGCTTGTTTTTTGGAAAAGTGTTTATTTCTGAATTTCAATGTTGCAACTTGCTGAAAACTGTCCACAGTGTTCCTAACATCCTGATTAAACAGTACTGAAAAAAAAATAACTTCCAGAGTGCATCAAACATGATTTAGAGCTTGTTTATGGAAAAGTGTCAATTTCTGTATTTCAACATGATTTAGAGCTTGTTTTTGGAAAAGTGTTAATTTCTGTATTTCAACATGATTTAGAGCTTGTTTTTGGAAAAGTGTTTATTTCTGTATTTCAATGTTGCAACTTGCTGAAAACTGTCCACAGTGTTCCTAACATCCTGATTAAACAGTACTGAAAAATAATTAACTTCCAGAGTGCATCAAACATGATTTAGAGCTTGTTTTTTGGAAAAGTGTTTATTTCTGTATTTCAATGTTGCAACTTGCTGAAAACTGTCCACAGTGTTCCTAACATCCTGATTAAACAGTACTGAAAAAAAATTAACTTCCAGAGTGCATCAAACATGAATTAGAGCTTGTTTATGGAAAAGTGTTTATTTCTGTATTTCAACATGATTTGGAGCTTGTTTTTGGAAAAGTGTCAATTTCTGTATTTCAACATGATTTAAAGCTTGTTTTTGAAAAGTGCTTATTTCTGTTTTTCAACATGATTTAGAGCTTGTTTTTGGAAAAGTGTTTATTTCTGTATTTCAATGTTGCAACTTGCTGAAAACTGTCCACAGTTTTCCTAACATCCTGATTAAACAGTACTGAAAAAAAATTAACTTCCAGAGTGCATCAAACATGATTTAGAGCTTGTTTATGGAAAAGTGTCAATTTCTGTATTTCAACATGATTTGGAGCTTGTTTTTGGAAAAGTGTTAATTTCTGTATTTCAACATGAATTAGAGCTTGTTTTTGGAAAAGTGTTAATTTCTGTATTTCAACATGATTTAGAGCTTGTTTTTGGAAAAGTGTTTATTTCTGTATTTCAAGGTTGCAACTTGCTGAAAACTGTCCACAGTGTTCCTAACATCCTGATTAAACAGTACTGAAAAAAAATTAACTTCCAGAGTGCATCAAACATGATTTAGAGCTTGTTTATGGAAAAGTGTCAATTTCTGTATTTCAACATGATTTGGAGCTTGTTTTTGGAAAAGTGTTAATTTCTGTATTTCAACATGATTTAGAGCTTGTTTTTGGAAAAGTGTTAATTTCTGTATTTCAACATGATTTGGAGCTTGTTTTTGGAAAAGTGTTTATTTCTGTATTTCAATGTTGCAACTTGCTGAAAACTGTCCACAGTGTTCCTAACATCCTGATTAAACAGTACTGAAAAAAATTAACTTCCAGAGTGCATCAAACATGATTTAGAGCTTGTTTATGGAAAAGTGTCAATTTCTGTATTTCAACATGATTTGGAGCTTGTTTTTGGAAAAGTGTTTATTTCTGTATTTCAATGTTGCAACTTGCTGAAAACTGTCCACAGTGTTCCTAACATCCTGATTTTAACAGTACTGAAAAAAAATTAACTTCCAGAGTGCATCAAACATGATTTAGAGCTTGTTTATGGAAAAGTGTTTATTTCTGTATTTCAACATGATTTGGAGCTTGTTTTTGGAAAAATGTCAATTTCTGTATTTCAACATAATTTGAAGCTTGTTTTTAGAAAAGTGTTTATTTCTGTATTTCAATGTTGCAACTTGCTGAAAACTGTCCACAGTGTTCCTAACATCCTGATTAAACAGTACTGAAAAATAATTAACTTCCAGAGTGCATCAAACATGATTTAGAGCTTGTTTTTTGGAAAAGTGTTTATTTCTGAATTTCAATGTTGCAACTTGCTGAAAACTGTCCACAGTGTTCCTAACATCCTGATTAAACAGTACTGAAAAAAAATTAACTTCCAGAGTGCATCAAACATGATTTAGAGCTTGTTTATGGAAAAGTGTTTATTTCTGTATTTCAACATGATTTGGAGCTTGTTTTTGGAAAAGTGTCAATTTCTGTATTTCAACATGATTTAAAGCTTGTTTTTGAAAAGTGCTTATTTCTGTTTTTCAACATGATTTAGAGCTTGTTTTTGGAAAAGTGTTTATTTCTGTATTTCAATGTTGCAACTTGCTGAAAACTCTCCACAGTGTTCCTAACATCCTGATTAAAGAGTACTGAAAAAAAATTAACTTCCAGAGTGCATCAAACATGATTTAGAGCTTGTTTATGGAAAAGTGTCAATTTCTGTATTTCAACATGATTTGGAGCTTGTTTTTGGAAAAGTGTTTATTTCTGTATTTCAATGTTGCAACTTGCTGAAAACTGTCCACAGTGTTCCTAACATCCTGATTAAACAGTACTGAAAAAAAAATAACTTCCAGAGTGCATCAAACATGATTTAGAGCTTGTTTATGGAAAAGTGTCAATTTCTGTATTTCAACATGATTTAGAGCTTGTTTTTGGAAAAGTGTTAATTTCTGTATTTCAACATGATTTAGAGCTTGTTTTTGGAAAAGTGTTTATTTCTGTATTTCAATGTTGCAACTTGCTGAAAACTGTCCACAGTGTTCCTAACATCCTGATTAAACAGTACTGAAAAAAAATTAACTTCCAGAGTGCATCAAACATGATTTAGAGCTTGTTTATGGAAAAGTGTCAATTTCTGTATTTCAACATGATTTGGAGCTTGTTTTTGGAAAAGTGTTTATTTCTGTATTTCAATGTTGCAACTTGCTGAAAACTGTCCACAGTGTTCCTAACATCCTGATTAAACAGTACTGAAAAAAAAATAACTTCCAGAGTGCATCAAACATGATTTAGAGCTTGTTTATGGAAAAGTGTCAATTTCTGTATTTCAACATGATTTAGAGCTTGTTTTTGGAAAAGTGTTAATTTCTGTATTTCAACATGATTTAGAGCTTGTTTTTGGAAAAGTGTTTATTTCTGTATTTCAATGTTGCAACTTGCTGAAAACTGTCCACAGTGTTCCTAACATCCTGATTAAACAGTACTGAAAAATAATTAACTTCCAGAGTGCATTCAAACATGATTTAGAGCTTGTTTTTGGAAAAGTGTTTATTTCTGTATTTCAATGTTGCAACTTGCTGAAAACTGTCCACAGTGTTCCTAACATCCTGATTAAACAGTACTGAAAAAAAATTAACTTCCAGAGTGCATCAAACATGATTTAGAGCTTGTTTATGGAAAAGTGTTTATTTCTGTATTTCAACATGATTTGGAGCTTGTTTTTGGAAAAGTGTCAATTTCTGTATTTCAACATGATTTAAAGCTTGTTTTTGAAAAGTGCTTATTTCTGTTTTTCAACATGATTTAGAGCTTGTTTTTGGAAAAGTGTTTATTTCTGTATTTCAATGTTGCAACTTGCTGAAAACTGTCCACAGTTTTCCTAACATCCTGATTAAACAGTACTGAAAAAAAATTAACTTCCAGAGTGCATCAAACATGATTTAGAGCTTGTTTATGGAAAAGTGTCAATTTCTGTATTTCAACATGATTTGGAGCTTGTTTTTGGAAAAGTGTTAATTTCTGTATTTCAACATGAATTAGAGCTTGTTTTTGGAAAAGTGTCAATTTCTGTATTTCAACATAATTTGAAGCTTGTTTTTAGAAAAGTGTTTATTTCTGTATTTCAATGTTGCAACTTGCTGAAAACTGTCCACAGTGTTCCTAACATCCTGATTAAACAGTACTGAAAAATAATTAACTTCCAGAGTGCATCAAACATGATTTAGAGCTTGTTTTTTGGAAAAGTGTTTATTTCTGAATTTCAATGTTGCAACTTGCTGAAAACTGTCCACAGTGTTCCTAACATCCTGATTAAACAGTACTGAAAAAAAAATAACTTCCAGAGTGCATCAAACATGATTTAGAGCTTGTTTATGGAAAAGTGTCAATTTCTGTATTTCAACATGATTTAGAGCTTGTTTTTGGAAAAGTGTTAATTTCTGTATTTCAACATGATTTAGAGCTTGTTTTTGGAAAAGTGTTTATTTCTGTATTTCAATGTTGCAACTTGCTGAAAACTGTCCACAGTGTTCCTAACATCCTGATTAAACAGTACTGAAAAATAATTAACTTCCAGAGTGCATCAAACATGATTTAGAGCTTGTTTTTTGGAAAAGTGTTTATTTCTGAATTTCAATGTTGCAACTTGCTGAAAACTGTCCACAGTGTTCCTAACATCCTGATTAAACAGTACTGAAAAAAAATTAACTTCCAGAGTGCATCAAACATGATTTAGAGCTTGTTTATGGAAAAGTGTTTATTTCTGTATTTCAACATGATTTGGAGCTTGTTTTTGGAAAAGTGTCAATTTCTGTATTTCAACATGATTTAAAGCTTGTTTTTGGAAAAGTGTTAATTTCTGTATTTCAACATGATTTAGAGCTTGTTTTTGGAAAAGTGTTTATTTCTGTATTTCAATGTTGCAACTTGCTGAAAACTGTCCACAGTGTTCCTAACATCCTGATTAAACAGTACTGAAAAAAAATTAACTTCCAGAGTGCATCAAACATGATTTAGAGCTTGTTTATGGAAAAGTGTCAATTTCTGTATTTCAACATGATTTGGAGCTTGTTTTTGGAAAAGTGTTAATTTCTGTATTTCAACATGATTTAGAGCTTGTTTTTGGAAAAGTGTTAATTTCTGTATTTCAACATGATTTGGAGCTTGTTTTTGGAAAAGTGTTTATTTCTGTATTTCAATGTTGCAACTTGCTGAAAACTGTCCACAGTGTTCCTAACATCCTGATTAAACAGTACTGAAAAAAAATTAACTTCCAGAGTGCATCAAACATGATTTAGAGCTTGTTTATGGAAAAGTGTCAATTTCTGTATTTCAACATGATTTGGAGCTTGTTTTTGGAAAAGTGTTTATTTCTGTATTTCAACATGATTTAGAGCTTGTTTTTGGAAAAGTGCTTATTTCTGTTTTTCAACATGATTTAGAGCTTGTTTTTGGAAAAGTGTTTATTTCTGTATTTCAATGTTGCAACTTGCTGAAAACTGTCCACAGTGTTCCTAAC
Organism: Salvelinus fontinalis; assembly: GCF_029448725.1. Classification (NCBI taxonomy): domain Eukaryota; kingdom Metazoa; phylum Chordata; class Actinopteri; order Salmoniformes; family Salmonidae; genus Salvelinus; species Salvelinus fontinalis. The sequence goes on from NW_026601355.1 coordinate 20,699, forward strand.
ATCCTGATTAAACAGTACTGAAAAAAAATTAACTTCCAGAGTGCATCAAACATGATTTAGAGCTTGTTTATGGAAAAGTGTCAATTTCTGTATTTCAACATGATTTGGAGCTTGTTTTTGGAAAAGTGTTTATTTCTGTATTTCAATGTTGCAACTTGCTGAAAACTGTCCACAGTGTTCCTAACATCCTGATTAAACAGTACTGAAAAAAAAATAACTTCCAGAGTGCATCAAACATGATTTAGAGCTTGTTTATGGAAAAGTGTCAATTTCTGTATTTCAACATGATTTAGAGCTTGTTTTTGGAAAAGTGTTAATTTCTGTATTTCAACATGATTTAGAGCTTGTTTTTGGAAAAGTGTTTATTTCTGTATTTCAATGTTGCAACTTGCTGAAAACTGTCCACAGTGTTCCTAACATCCTGATTAAACAGTACTGAAAAATAATTAACTTCCAGAGTGCATCAAACATGATTTAGAGCTTGTTTTTTGGAAAAGTGTTTATTTCTGAATTTCAATGTTGCAACTTGCTGAAAACTGTCCACAGTGTTCCTAACATCCTGATTAAACAGTACTGAAAAAAAATTAACTTCCAGAGTGCATCAAACATGATTTAGAGCTTGTTTATGGAAAAGTGTTTATTTCTGTATTTCAACATGATTTGGAGCTTGTTTTTGGAAAAGTGTCAATTTCTGTATTTCAACATGATTTAAAGCTTGTTTTTGGAAAAGTGTTTATTTCTGTATTTCAATGTTGCAACTTGCTGAAAACTCTCCACAGTGTTCCTAACATCCTGATTAAAGAGTACTGAAAAAAAATTAACTTCCAGAGTGCATCAAACATGATTTAGAGCTTGTTTATGGAAAAGTGTCAATTTCTGTATTTCAACATGATTTGGAGCTTGTTTTTGGAAAAGTGTTTATTTCTGTATTTCAATGTTGCAACTTGCTGAAAACTGTCCACAGTGTTCCTAACATCCTGATTAAACAGTACTGAAAAAAAAATAACTTCCAGAGTGCATCAAACATGATTTAGAGCTTGTTTATGGAAAAGTGTCAATTTCTGTATTTCAACATGATTTAGAGCTTGTTTTTGGAAAAGTGTTAATTTCTGTATTTCAACATGATTTAGAGCTTGTTTTTGGAAAAGTGTTTATTTCTGTATTTCAATGTTGCAACTTGCTGAAAACTGTCCACAGTGTTCCTAACATCCTGATTAAACAGTACTGAAAAATAATTAACTTCCAGAGTGCATCAAACATGATTTAGAGCTTGTTTTTGGAAAAGTGTTTATTTCTGTATTTCAATGTTGCAACTTGCTGAAAACTGTCCACAGTGTTCCTAACATCCTGATTAAACAGTACTGAAAAAAAATTAACTTCCAGAGTGCATCAAACATGAATTAGAGCTTGTTTATGGAAAAGTGTTTATTTCTGTATTTCAACATGATTTGGAGCTTGTTTTTGGAAAAGTGTCAATTTCTGTATTTCAACATGATTTAAAGCTTGTTTTTGAAAAGTGCTTATTTCTGTTTTTCAACATGATTTAGAGCTTGTTTTTGGAAAAGTGTTTATTTCTGTATTTCAATGTTGCAACTTGCTGAAAACTGTCCACAGTTTTCCTAACATCCTGATTAAACAGTACTGAAAAAAAATTAACTTCCAGAGTGCATCAAACATGATTTAGAGCTTGTTTATGGAAAAGTGTCAATTTCTGTATTTCAACATGATTTGGAGCTTGTTTTTGGAAAAGTGTTAATTTCTGTATTTCAACATGAATTAGAGCTTGTTTTTGGAAAAGTGTTAATTTCTGTATTTCAACATGATTTAGAGCTTGTTTTTGGAAAAGTGTTTATTTCTGTATTTCAAGGTTGCAACTTGCTGAAAACTGTCCACAGTGTTCCTAACATCCTGATTAAACAGTACTGAAAAAAAATTAACTTCCAGAGTGCATCAAACATGATTTAGAGCTTGTTTATGGAAAAGTGTCAATTTCTGTATTTCAACATGATTTGGAGCTTGTTTTTGGAAAAGTGTTAATTTCTGTATTTCAACATGATTTAGAGCTTGTTTTTGGAAAAGTGTTAATTTCTGTATTTCAACATGATTTGGAGCTTGTTTTTGGAAAAGTGTTTATTTCTGTATTTCAATGTTGCAACTTGCTGAAAACTGTCCACAGTGTTCCTAACATCCTGATTAAACAGTACTGAAAAAAAATTAACTTCCAGAGTGCATCAAACATGATTTAGAGCTTGTTTATGGAAAAGTGTCAATTTCTGTATTTCAACATGATTTGGAGCTTGTTTTTGGAAAAGTGTTTATTTCTGTATTTCAATGTTGCAACTTGCTGAAAACTGTCCACAGTGTTCCTAACATCCTGATTTTAACAGTACTGAAAAAAAATTAACTTCCAGAGTGCATCAAACATGATTTAGAGCTTGTTTATGGAAAAGTGTTTATTTCTGTATTTCAACATGATTTGGAGCTTGTTTTTGGAAAAATGTCAATTTCTGTATTTCAACATAATTTGAAGCTTGTTTTTAGAAAAGTGTTTATTTCTGTATTTCAATGTTGCAACTTGCTGAAAACTGTCCACAGTGTTCCTAACATCCTGATTAAACAGTACTGAAAAATAATTAACTTCCAGAGTGCATCAAACATGATTTAGAGCTTGTTTTTTGGAAAAGTGTTTATTTCTGAATTTCAATGTTGCAACTTGCTGAAAACTGTCCACAGTGTTCCTAACATCCTGATTAAACAGTACTGAAAAAAAATTAACTTCCAGAGTGCATCAAACATGATTTAGAGCTTGTTTATGGAAAAGTGTTTATTTCTGTATTTCAACATGATTTGGAGCTTGTTTTTGGAAAAGTGTCAATTTCTGTATTTCAACATGATTTAAAGCTTGTTTTTGAAAAGTGCTTATTTCTGTTTTTCAACATGATTTAGAGCTTGTTTTTGGAAAAGTGTTTATTTCTGTATTTCAATGTTGCAACTTGCTGAAAACTCTCCACAGTGTTCCTAACATCCTGATTAAAGAGTACTGAAAAAAAATTAACTTCCAGAGTGCATCAAACATGATTTAGAGCTTGTTTATGGAAAAGTGTCAATTTCTGTATTTCAACATGATTTGGAGCTTGTTTTTGGAAAAGTGTTTATTTCTGTATTTCAATGTTGCAACTTGCTGAAAACTGTCCACAGTGTTCCTAACATCCTGATTAAACAGTACTGAAAAAAAAATAACTTCCAGAGTGCATCAAACATGATTTAGAGCTTGTTTATGGAAAAGTGTCAATTTCTGTATTTCAACATGATTTAGAGCTTGTTTTTGGAAAAGTGTTAATTTCTGTATTTCAACATGATTTAGAGCTTGTTTTTGGAAAAGTGTTTATTTCTGTATTTCAATGTTGCAACTTGCTGAAAACTGTCCACAGTGTTCCTAACATCCTGATTAAACAGTACTGAAAAAAAATTAACTTCCAGAGTGCATCAAACATGATTTAGAGCTTGTTTATGGAAAAGTGTCAATTTCTGTATTTCAACATGATTTGGAGCTTGTTTTTGGAAAAGTGTTTATTTCTGTATTTCAATGTTGCAACTTGCTGAAAACTGTCCACAGTGTTCCTAACATCCTGATTAAACAGTACTGAAAAAAAATTAACTTCCAGAGTGCATCAAACATGATTTAGAGCTTGTTTATGGAAAAGTGTCAATTTCTGTATTTCAACATGATTTGGAGCTTGTTTTTGGAAAAGTGTTAATTTCTGTATTTCAACATGATTTAGAGCTTGTTTTTGGAAAAGTGTTTATTTCTGTATTTCAATGTTGCAACTTGCTGAAAACTGTCCACAGTGTTCCTAACATCCTGATTAAACAGTACTGAAAAATAATTAACTTCCAGAGTGCATTCAAACATGATTTAGAGCTTGTTTTTGGAAAAGTGTTTATTTCTGTATTTCAATGTTGCAACTTGCTGAAAACTGTCCACAGTGTTCCTAACATCCTGATTAAACAGTACTGAAAAAAAATTAACTTCCAGAGTGCATCAAACATGATTTAGAGCTTGTTTATGGAAAAGTGTTTATTTCTGTATTTCAACATGATTTGGAGCTTGTTTTTGGAAAAGTGTCAATTTCTGTATTTCAACATGATTTAAAGCTTGTTTTTGAAAAGTGCTTATTTCTGTTTTTCAACATGATTTAGAGCTTGTTTTTGGAAAAGTGTTTATTTCTGTATTTCAATGTTGCAACTTGCTGAAAACTGTCCACAGTGTTCCTAACATCCTGATTAAACAGTACTGAAAAAAAATTAACTTCCAGAGTGCATCAAACATGATTTAGAGCTTGTTTATGGAAAAGTGTCAATTTCTGTATTTCAACATGATTTGGAGCTTGTTTTTGGAAAAGTGTTAATTTCTGTATTTCAACATGAATTAGAGCTTGTTTTTGGAAAAATGTCAATTTCTGTATTTCAACATAATTTGGAGCTTGTTTTTGAAAAAGTGTTTATTTCTGTATTTCAATGTTGCAACTTGCTGAAAACTGTCCACAGTGTTCCTAACATCCTGATTAAACAGTACTGAAAAATAATTAACTTCCAGAGTGCATCAAACATGATTTAGAGCTTGTTTTTTGGAAAAGTGTTTATTTCTGAATTTCAATGTTGCAACTTGCTGAAAACTGTCCACAGTGTTCCTAACATCCTGATTAAACAGTACTGAAAAAAAAATAACTTCCAGAGTGCATCAAACATGATTTAGAGCTTGTTTATGGAAAAGTGTCAATTTCTGTATTTCAACATGATTTAGAGCTTGTTTTTGGAAAAGTGTTAATTTCTGTATTTCAACATGATTTAGAGCTTGTTTTTGGAAAAGTGTTTATTTCTGTATTTCAATGTTGCAACTTGCTGAAAACTGTCCACAGTGTTCCTAACATCCTGATTAAACAGTACTGAAAAATAATTAACTTCCAGAGTGCATCAAACATGATTTAGAGCTTGTTTTTTGGAAAAGTGTTTATTTCTGAATTTCAATGTTGCAACTTGCTGAAAACTGTCCACAGTGTTCCTAACATCCTGATTAAACAGTACTGAAAAAAAATTAACTTCCAGAGTGCATCAAACATGATTTAGAGCTTGTTTATGGAAAAGTGTTTATTTCTGTATTTCAACATGATTTGGAGCTTGTTTTTGGAAAAGTGTCAATTTCTGTATTTCAACATGATTTAAAGCTTGTTTTTGGAAAAGTGTTAATTTCTGTATTTCAACATGATTTAGAGCTTGTTTTTGGAAAAGTGTTTATTTCTGTATTTCAATGTTGCAACTTGCTGAAAACTGTCCACAGTGTTCCTAACATCCTGATTAAACAGTACTGAAAAAAAATTAACTTCCAGAGTGCATCAAACATGATTTAGAGCTTGTTTATGGAAAAGTGTCAATTTCTGTATTTCAACATGATTTGGAGCTTGTTTTTGGAAAAGTGTTAATTTCTGTATTTCAACATGATTTAGAGCTTGTTTTTGGAAAAGTGTTAATTTCTGTATTTCAACATGATTTGGAGCTTGTTTTTGGAAAAGTGTTTATTTCTGTATTTCAATGTTGCAACTTGCTGAAAACTGTCCACAGTGTTCCTAACATCCTGATTAAACAGTACTGAAAAAAAATTAACTTCCAGAGTGCATCAAACATGATTTAGAGCTTGTTTATGGAAAAGTGTCAATTTCTGTATTTCAACATGATTTGGAGCTTGTTTTTGGAAAAGTGTTTATTTCTGTATTTCAATGTTGCAACTTGCTGAAAACTGTCCACAGTGTTCCTAACATCCTGATTAAACAGTACTGAAAAAAAATTAACTTCCAGAGTGCATCAAACATGATTTAGAGCTTGTTTATGGAAAAGTGTCTATTTCTGTATTTCAACATGATTTGGAGCTTGTTTTTGGAAAAGTGTTTATTTCTGTATTTCAATGTTGCAACTTGCTGAAAACTGTCCACAGTGTTCCTAACATCCTGATTAAACAGTACTGAAAAAAAATTAACTTCCAGAGTGCATCAAACATGATTTAGAGCTTGTTTATGGAAAAGTGTTTATTTCTGTATTTCAACATGATTTGGAGCTTGTTTTTGGAAAAGTGTCAATTTCTGTATTTCAACATAATTTGAAGCTTGTTTTTGGAAAAGTGTTTATTTCTGTATTTCAATGTTGCAACTTGCTGAAAACTGTCCACAGTGTTCCTAACATCCTGATTAAACAGTACTGAAAAATAATTAACTTCCAGAGTGCATCAAACATGATTTAGAGCTTGTTTTTTGGAAAAGTGTTTATTTCTGAATTTCAATGTTGCAACTTGCTGAAAACTGTCCACAGTGTTCCTAACATCCTGATTAAACAGTACTGAAAAAAAATTAACTTCCAGAGTGCATCAAACATGATTTAGAGCTTGTTTATGGAAAAGTGTTTATTTCTGTATTTCAACATGATTTGGAGCTTGTTTTTGGAAAAGTGTCAATTTCTGTATTTCAACATGATTTAAAGCTTGTTTTTGAAAAGTGCTTATTTCTGTTTTTCAACATGATTTAGAGCTTGTTTTTGGAAAAGTGTTTATTTCTGTATTTCAATGTTGCAACTTGCTGAAAACTCTCCACAGTGTTCCTAACATCCTGATTAAAGAGTACTGAAAAAAAATTAACTTCCAGAGTGCATCAAACATGATTTAGAGCTTGTTTATGGAAAAGTGTCAATTTCTGTATTTCAACATGATTTGGAGCTTGTTTTTGGAAAAGTGTTTATTTCTGTATTTCAATGTTGCAACTTGCTGAAAACTGTCCACAGTGTTCCTAACATCCTGATTAAACAGTACTGAAAAAAAAATAACTTCCAGAGTGCATCAAACATGATTTAGAGCTTGTTTATGGAAAAGTGTCAATTTCTGTATTTCAACATGATTTAGAGCTTGTTTTTGGAAAAGTGTTAATTTCTGTATTTCAACATGATTTAGAGCTTGTTTTTGGAAAAGTGTTTATTTCTGTATTTCAATGTTGCAACTTGCTGAAAACTGTCCACAGTGTTCCTAACATCCTGATTAAACAGTACTGAAAAAAAATTAACTTCCAGAGTGCATCAAACATGATTTAGAGCTTGTTTATGGAAAAGTGTCAATTTCTGTATTTCAACATGATTTGGAGCTTGTTTTTGGAAAAGTGTTTATTTCTGTATTTCAATGTTGCAACTTGCTGAAAACTGTCCACAGTGTTCCTAACATCCTGATTAAACAGTACTGAAAAAAAAATAACTTCCAGAGTGCATCAAACATGATTTAGAGCTTGTTTATGGAAAAGTGTCAATTTCTGTATTTCAACATGATTTAGAGCTTGTTTTTGGAAAAGTGTTAATTTCTGTATTTCAACATGATTTAGAGCTTGTTTTTGGAAAAGTGTTTATTTCTGTATTTCAATGTTGCAACTTGCTGAAAACTGTCCACAGTGTTCCTAACATCCTGATTAAACAGTACTGAAAAATAATTAACTTCCAGAGTGCATCAAACATGATTTAGAGCTTGTTTTTGGAAAAGTGTTTATTTCTGTATTTCAATGTTGCAACTTGCTGAAAACTGTCCACAGTGTTCCTAACATCCTGATTAAACAGTACTGAAAAAAAATTAACTTCCAGAGTGCATCAAACATGATTTAGAGCTTGTTTATGGAAAAGTGTTTATTTCTGTATTTCAACATGATTTGGAGCTTGTTTTTGGAAAAGTGTCAATTTCTGTATTTCAACATGATTTAAAGCTTGTTTTTGAAAAGTGCTTATTTCTGTTTTTCAACATGATTTAGAGCTTGTTTTTGGAAAAGTGTTTATTTCTGTATTTCAATGTTGCAACTTGCTGAAAACTGTCCACAGTGTTCCTAACATCCTGATTAAACAGTACTGAAAAAAAATTAACTTCCAGAGTGCATCAAACATGATTTAGAGCTTGTTTATGGAAAAGTGTCAATTTCTGTATTTCAACATGATTTGGAGCTTGTTTTTGGAAAAGTGTTTATTTCTGTATTTCAATGTTGCAACTTGCTGAAAACTGTCCACAGTGTTCCTAACATCCTGATTAAACAGTACTGAAAAAAAATTAACTTCCAGAGTGCATCAAACATGATTTAGAGCTTGTTTATGGAAAAGTGTCAATTTCTGTATTTCAACATGATTTAGAGCTTGTTTTTGGAAAAGTGTTAATTTCTGTATTTCAACATGATTTAGAGCTTGTTTTTGGAAAAGTGTTTATTTCTGTATTTCAATGTTGCAACTTGCTGAAAACTGTCCACAGTGTTCCTAACATCCTGATTAAACAGTACTGAAAAAAAATTAACTTCCAGAGTGCATCAAACATGATTTAGAGCTTGTTTATGGAAAAGTGTCAATTTCTGTATTTCAACATGATTTGGAGCTTGTTTTTGGAAAAGTGTTTATTTCTGTATTTCAATGTTGCAACTTGCTGAAAACTGTCCACAGTGTTCCTAACATCCTGATTAAACAGTACTGAAAAAAAAATAACTTCCAGAGTGCATCAAACATGATTTAGAGCTTGTTTATGGAAAAGTGTCAATTTCTGTATTTCAACATGATTTAGAGCTTGTTTTTGGAAAAGTGTTAATTTCTGTATTTCAACATGATTTAGAGCTTGTTTTTGGAAAAGTGTTTATTTCTGTATTTCAATGTTGCAACTTGCTGAAAACTGTCCACAGTGTTCCTAACATCCTGATTAAACAGTACTGAAAAATAATTAACTTCCAGAGTGCATCAAACATGATTTAGAGCTTGTTTTTGGAAAAGTGTTTATTTCTGTATTTCAATGTTGCAACTTGCTGAAAACTGTCCACAGTGTTCCTAACATCCTGATTAAACAGTACTGAAAAAAAATTAACTTCCAGAGTGCATCAAACATGAATTAGAGCTTGTTTATGGAAAAGTGTTTATTTCTGTATTTCAACATGATTTGGAGCTTGTTTTTGGAAAAGTGTCAATTTCTGTATTTCAACATGATTTAAAGCTTGTTTTTGAAAAGTGCTTATTTCTGTTTTTCAACATGATTTAGAGCTTGTTTTTGGAAAAGTGTTTATTTCTGTATTTCAATGTTGCAACTTGCTGAAAACTGTCCACAGTTTTCCTAACATCCTGATTAAACAGTACTGAAAAAAAATTAACTTCCAGAGTGCATCAAACATGATTTAGAGCTTGTTTATGGAAAAGTGTCAATTTCTGTATTTCAACATGATTTGGAGCTTGTTTTTGGAAAAGTGTTAATTTCTGTATTTCAACATGAATTAGAGCTTGTTTTTGGAAAAGTGTTAATTTCTGTATTTCAACATGATTTAGAGCTTGTTTTTGGAAAAGTGTTTATTTCTGTATTTCAAGGTTGCAACTTGCTGAAAACTGTCCACAGTGTTCCTAACATCCTGATTAAACAGTACTGAAAAAAAATTAACTTCCAGAGTGCATCAAACATGATTTAGAGCTTGTTTATGGAAAAGTGTCAATTTCTGTATTTCAACATGATTTGGAGCTTGTTTTTGGAAAAGTGTTAATTTCTGTATTTCAACATGATTTAGAGCTTGTTTTTGGAAAAGTGTTAATTTCTGTATTTCAACATGATTTGGAGCTTGTTTTTGGAAAAGTGTTTATTTCTGTATTTCAATGTTGCAACTTGCTGAAAACTGTCCACAGTGTTCCTAACATCCTGATTAAACAGTACTGAAAAAAAATTAACTTCCAGAGTGCATCAAACATGATTTAGAGCTTGTTTATGGAAAAGTGTCAATTTCTGTATTTCAACATGATTTGGAGCTTGTTTTTGGAAAAGTGTTTATTTCTGTATTTCAATGTTGCAACTTGCTGAAAACTGTCCACAGTGTTCCTAACATCCTGATTTTAACAGTACTGAAAAAAAATTAACTTCCAGAGTGCATCAAACATGATTTAGAGCTTGTTTATGGAAAAGTGTTTATTTCTGTATTTCAACATGATTTGGAGCTTGTTTTTGGAAAAATGTCAATTTCTGTATTTCAACATAATTTGAAGCTTGTTTTTAGAAAAGTGTTTATTTCTGTATTTCAATGTTGCAACTTGCTGAAAACTGTCCACAGTGTTCCTAACATCCTGATTAAACAGTACTGAAAAATAATTAACTTCCAGAGTGCATCAAACATGATTTAGAGCTTGTTTTTTGGAAAAGTGTTTATTTCTGAATTTCAATGTTGCAACTTGCTGAAAACTGTCCACAGTGTTCCTAACATCCTGATTAAACAGTACTGAAAAAAAATTAACTTCCAGAGTGCATCAAACATGATTTAGAGCTTGTTTATGGAAAAGTGTTTATTTCTGTATTTCAACATGATTTGGAGCTTGTTTTTGGAAAAGTGTCAATTTCTGTATTTCAACATGATTTAAAGCTTGTTTTTGAAAAGTGCTTATTTCTGTTTTTCAACATGATTTAGAGCTTGTTTTTGGAAAAGTGTTTATTTCTGTATTTCAATGTTGCAACTTGCTGAAAACTCTCCACAGTGTTCCTAACATCCTGATTAAAGAGTACTGAAAAAAAATTAACTTCCAGAGTGCATCAAACATGATTTAGAGCTTGTTTATGGAAAAGTGTCAATTTCTGTATTTCAACATGATTTGGAGCTTGTTTTTGGAAAAGTGTTTATTTCTGTATTTCAATGTTGCAACTTGCTGAAAACTGTCCACAGTGTTCCTAACATCCTGATTAAACAGTACTGAAAAAAAAATAACTTCCAGAGTGCATCAAACATGATTTAGAGCTTGTTTATGGAAAAGTGTCAATTTCTGTATTTCAACATGATTTAGAGCTTGTTTTTGGAAAAGTGTTAATTTCTGTATTTCAACATGATTTAGAGCTTGTTTTTGGAAAAGTGTTTATTTCTGTATTTCAATGTTGCAACTTGCTGAAAACTGTCCACAGTGTTCCTAACATCCTGATTAAACAGTACTGAAAAATAATTAACTTCCAGAGTGCATCAAACATGATTTAGAGCTTGTTTTTTGGAAAAGTGTTTATTTCTGAATTTCAATGTTGCAACTTGCTGAAAACTGTCCACAGTGTTCCTAACATCCTGATTAAACAGTACTGAAAAAAAATTAACTTCCAGAGTGCATCAAACATGATTTAGAGCTTGTTTATGGAAAAGTGTTTATTTCTGTATTTCAACATGATTTGGAGCTTGTTTTTGGAAAAGTGTCAATTTCTGTATTTCAACATGATTTAAAGCTTGTTTTTGGAAAAGTGTTAATTTCTGTATTTCAACATGATTTAGAGCTTGTTTTTGGAAAAGTGTTTATTTCTGTATTTCAAGGTTGCAACTTGCTGAAAACTGTCCACAGTGTTCCTAACATCCTGATTAAACAGTACTGAAAAAAAATTAACTTCCAGAGTGCATCAAACATGATTTAGAGCTTGTTTATGGAAAAGTGTCAATTTCTGTATTTCAACATGATTTGGAGCTTGTTTTTGGAAAAGTGTTAATTTCTGTATTTCAACATGATTTAGAGCTTGTTTTTGGAAAAGTGTTAATTTCTGTATTTCAACATGATTTGGAGCTTGTTTTTGGAAAAGTGTTTATTTCTGTATTTCAATGTTGCAACTTGCTGAAAACTGTCCACAGTGTTCCTAACATCCTGATTAAACAGTACTGAAAAAAAATTAACTTCCAGAGTGCATCAAACATGATTTAGAGCTTGTTTATGGAAAAGTGTCAATTTCTGTATTTCAACATGATTTGGAGCTTGTTTTTGGAAAAGTGTTTATTTCTGTATTTCAATGTTGCAACTTGCTGAAAACTGTCCACAGTGTTCCTAACATCCTGATTAAACAGTACTGAAAAAAAATTAACTTCCAGAGTGCATCAAACATGATTTAGAGCTTGTTTATGGAAAAGTGTTTATTTCTGTATTTCAACATGATTTGGAGCTTGTTTTTGGAAAAGTGTCAATTTCTGTATTTCAACATGATTTAAAGCTTGTTTTTGGAAAAGTGTTAATTTCTGTATTTCAACATGATTTAGAGCTTGTTTTTGGAAAAGTGTTTATTTCTGTATTTCAATGTTGCAACTTGCTGAAAACTGTCCACAGTGTTCCTAACATCCTGATTAAACAGTACTGAAAAAAAATTAACTTCCAGAGTGCATCAAACATGATTTAGAGCTTGTTTATGGAAAAGTGTCAATTTCTGTATTTCAACATGATTTGGAGCTTGTTTTTGGAAAAGTGTTAATTTCTGTATTTCAACATGATTTAGAGCTTGTTTTTGGAAAAGTGTTAATTTCTGTATTTCAACATGATTTAGAGCTTGTTTTTGGAAAAGTGTTTATTTCTGTATTTCAATGTTGCAACTTGCTGAAAACTGTCCACAGTGTTCCTAACATCCTGATTAAACAGTACTGAAAAAAAATTAACTTCCAGAGTGCATCAAACATGATTTAGAGCTTGTTTATGGAAAAGTGTCAATTTCTGTATTTCAACATGATTTGGAGCTTGTTTTTGGAAAAGTGTTTATTTCTGTATTTCAATGTTGCAACTTGCTGAAAACTGTCCACAGTGTTCCTAACATCCTGATTAAACAGTACTGAAAAAAAATTAACTTCCAGAGTGCATCAAACATGATTTAGAGCTTGTTTATGGAAAAGTGTTTATTTCTGTATTTCAACATGATTTGGAGCTTGTTTTTGGAAAAGTGTCAATTTCTGTATTTCAACATGATTTGAAGCTTGTTTTTGGAAAAGTGTTTATTTCTGTATTTCAATGTTGCAACTTGCTGAAAACTGTCCACAGTGTTCCTAACATCCTGATTAAACAGTACTGAAAAATAATTAACTTCCAGAGTGCATCAAACATGATTTAGAGCTTGTTTTTTGGAAAAGTGTTTATTTCTGAATTTCAATGTTGCAACTTGCTGAAAACTGTCCACAGTGTTCCTAACATCCTGATTAAACAGTACTGAAAAAAAATTAACTTCCAGAGTGCATCAAACATGATTTAGAGCTTGTTTATGGAAAAGTGTTTATTTCTGTATTTCAACATGATTTGGAGCTTGTTTTTGGAAAAGTGTCAATTTCTGTATTTCAACATGATTTAAAGCTTGTTTTTGAAAAGTGCTTATTTCTGTTTTTCAACATGATTTAGAGCTTGTTTTTGGAAAAGTGTTTATTTCTGTATTTCAATGTTGCAACTTGCTGAAAACTCTCCACAGTGTTCCTAACATCCTGATTAAAGAGTACTGAAAAAAAATTAACTTCCAGAGTGCATCAAACATGATTTAGAGCTTGTTTATGGAAAAGTGTCAATTTCTGTATTTCAACATGATTTGGAGCTTGTTTTTGGAAAAGTGTTTATTTCTGTATTTCAATGTTGCAACTTGCTGAAAACTGTCCACAGTGTTCCTAACATCCTGATTAAACAGTACTGAAAAAAAAATAACTTCCAGAGTGCATCAAACATGATTTAGAGCTTGTTTTTTGGAAAAGTGTTTATTTCTGTATTTCAATGTTGCAACTTGCTGAAAACTGTCCACAGTGTTCCTAACATCCTGATTAAACAGTACTGAAAAAAAATTAACTTCCAGAGTGCATCAAACATGATTTAGAGCTTGTTTATGGAAAAGTGTTTATTTCTGTATTTCAACATGATTTGGAGCTTGTTTTTGGAAAAGTGTCAATTTCTGTATTTCAACATGATTTAAAGCTTGTTTTTGGAAAAGTGTTAATTTCTGTATTTCAACATGATTTAGAGCTTGTTTTTGGAAAAGTGTTTATTTCTGTATTTCAATGTTGCAACTTGCTGAAAACTGTCCACAGTGTTCCTAACATCCTGATTAAACAGTACTGAAAAAAAATTAACTTCCAGAGTGCATCAAACATGATTTAGAGCTTGTTTATGGAAAAGTGTCAATTTCTGTATTTCAACATGATTTGGAGCTTGTTTTTGGAAAAGTGTTAATTTCTGTATTTCAACATGATTTAGAGCTTGTTTTTGGAAAAGTGTTAATTTCTGTATTTCAACATGATTTAGAGCTTGTTTTTGGAAAAGTGTTTATTTCTGTATTTCAATGTTGCAACTTGCTGAAAACTGTCCACAGTGTTCCTAACATCCTGATTAAACAGTACTGAAAAAAAATTAACTTCCAGAGTGCATCAAACATGATTTAGAGCTTGTTTATGGAAAAGTGTCAATTTCTGTATTTCAACATGATTTGGAGCTTGTTTTTGGAAAAGTGTTTATTTCTGTATTTCAATGTTGCAACTTGCTGAAAACTGTCCACAGTGTTCCTAACATCCTGATTAAACAGTACTGAAAAAAAATTAACTTCCAGAGTGCATCAAACATGATTTAGAGCTTGTTTATGGAAAAGTGTTTATTTCTGTATTTCAACATGATTTGGAGCTTGTTTTTGGAAAAGTGTCAATTTCTGTATTTCAACATGATTTAAAGCTTGTTTTTGGAAAAGTGTTAATTTCTGTATTTCAACATGATTTAGAGCTTGTTTTTGGAAAAGTGTTTATTTCTGTATTTCAATGTTGCAACTTGCTGAAAACTGTCCACAGTGTTCCTAACATCCTGATTAAACAGTACTGAAAAAAAATTAACTTCCAGAGTGCATCAAACATGATTTAGAGCTTGTTTATGGAAAAGTGTCAATTTCTGTATTTCAACATGATTTGGAGCTTGTTTTTGGAAAAGTGTTAATTTCTGTATTTCAACATGATTTAGAGCTTGTTTTTGGAAAAGTGTTAATTTCTGTATTTCAACATGATTTGGAGCTTGTTTTTGGAAAAGTGTTTATTTCTGTATTTCAATGTTGCAACTTGCTGAAAACTGTCCACAGTGTTCCTAACATCCTGATTAAACAGTACTGAAAAAAAATTAACTTCCAGAGTGCATCAAACATGATTTAGAGCTTGTTTATGGAAAAGTGTCAATTTCTGTATTTCAACATGATTTGGAGCTTGTTTTTGGAAAAGTGTTTATTTCTGTATTTCAATGTTGCAACTTGCTGAAAACTGTCCACAGTGTTCCTAACATCCTGATTAAACAGTACTGAAAAAAAATTAACTTCCAGAGTGCATCAAACATGATTTAGAGCTTGTTTATGGAAAAGTGTCAATTTCTGTATTTCAACATGATTTGGAGCTTGTTTTTGGAAAAGTGTCAATTTCTGTATTTCAACATGATTTGAGAGCTTGTTTTTGGAAAAGTGTTTATTTCTGTATTTCAATGTTGCAACTTGCTGAAAACTGTCCACAGTGTTCCTAACATCCTGATTAAACAGTACTGAAAAATAATTAACTTCCAGAGTGCATCAAACATGATTTAGAGCTTGTTTTTTGGAAAAGTGTTTATTTCTGAATTTCAATGTTGCAACTTGCTGAAAACTGTCCACAGTGTTCCTAACATCCTGATTAAACAGTACTGAAAAAAAATTAACTTCCAGAGTGCATCAAACATGATTTAGAGCTTGTTTATGGAAAAGTGTTTATTTCTGTATTTCAACATGATTTGGAGCTTGTTTTTGGAAAAGTGTCAATTTCTGTATTTCAACATGATTTAAAGCTTGTTTTTGAAAAGTGCTTATTTCTGTTTTTCAACATGATTTAGAGCTTGTTTTTGGAAAAGTGTTTATTTCTGTATTTCAATGTTGCAACTTGCTGAAAACTCTCCACAGTGTTCCTAACATCCTGATTAAAGAGTACTGAAAAAAAATTAACTTCCAGAGTGCATCAAACATGATTTAGAGCTTGTTTATGGAAAAGTGTCAATTTCTGTATTTCAACATGATTTGGAGCTTGTTTTTGGAAAAGTGTTTATTTCTGTATTTCAATGTTGCAACTTGCTGAAAACTGTCCACAGTGTTCCTAACATCCTGATTAAACAGTACTGAAAAAAAAATAACTTCCAGAGTGCATCAAACATGATTTAGAGCTTGTTTTTTGGAAAAGTGTTTATTTCTGAATTTCAATGTTGCAACTTGCTGAAAACTGTCCACAGTGTTCCTAACATCCTGATTAAACAGTACTGAAAAAAAATTAACTTCCAGAGTGCATCAAACATGATTTAGAGCTTGTTTATGGAAAAGTGTTTATTTCTGTATTTCAACATGATTTGGAGCTTGTTTTTGGAAAAGTGTCAATTTCTGTATTTCAACATGATTTAAAGCTTGTTTTTGGAAAAGTGTTAATTTCTGTATTTCAACATGATTTAGAGCTTGTTTTTGGAAAAGTGTTTATTTCTGTATTTCAATGTTGCAACTTGCTGAAAACTGTCCACAGTGTTCCTAACATCCTGATTAAACAGTACTGAAAAAAAATTAACTTCCAGAGTGCATCAAACATGATTTAGAGCTTGTTTATGGAAAAGTGTCTATTTCTGTATTTCAACATGATTTGGAGCTTGTTTTTGGAAAAGTGTCAATTTCTGTATTTCAACATGATTTAAAGCTTGTTTTTGGAAAAGTGTTTATTTCTGTATTTCAATGTTGCAACTTGCTGAAAACTGTCCACAGTGTTCCTAACATCCTGATTAAACAGTACTGAAAAAAAATTAACTTCCAGAGTGCATCAAACATGATTTAGAGCTTGTTTATGGAAAAGTGTCAATTTCTGTATTTCAACATGATTTAGAGCTTGTTTTTGGAAAAGTGTTAATTTCTGTATTTCAACATGATTTAGAGCTTGTTTTTGGAAAAGTGTTTATTTCTGTATTTCAATGTTGCAACTTGCTGAAAACTGTCCACAGTGTTCCTAACATCCTGATTAAACAGTACTGAAAAAAAATTAACTTCCAGAGTGCATCAAACATGATTTAGAGCTTGTTTATGGAAAAGTGTCAATTTCTGTATTTCAACATGATTTAGAGCTTGTTTTTGGAAAAGTGTTAATTTCTGTATTTCAACATGATTTAGAGCTTGTTTTTGGAAAAGTGTTTATTTCTGTATTTCAATGTTGCAACTTGCTGAAAACTGTCCACAGTGTTCCTAACATCCTGATTAAACAGTACTGAAAAATAATTAACTTCCAGAGTGCATCAAACATGATTTAGAGCTTGTTTTTTGGAAAAGTGTTTATTTCTGAATTTCAATGTTGCAACTTGCTGAAAACTGTCCACAGTGTTCCTAACATCCTGATTAAACAGTACTGAAAAAAAATTAACTTCCAGAGTGCATCAAACATGATTTAGAGCTTGTTTATGGAAAAGTGTTTATTTCTGTATTTCAACATGATTTGGAGCTTGTTTTTGGAAAAGTGTCAATTTCTGTATTTCAACATGATTTAAAGCTTGTTTTTGGAAAAGTGCTTATTTCTGTTTTTCAACATGATTTAGAGCTTGTTTTTGGAAAAGTGTTTATTTCTGTATTTCAATGTTGCAACTTGCTGAAAACTGTCCACAGTGTTCCTAACATCCTGATTAAACAGTACTGAAAAAAAATTAACTTCCAGAGTGCATCAAACATGATTTAGAGCTTGTTTATGGAAAAGTGTCAATTTCTGTATTTCAACATGATTTGGAGCTTGTTTTTGGAAAAGTGTTAATTTCTGTATTTCAACATGATTTAGAGCTTGTTTTTGGAAAAGTGTTAATTTCTGTATTTCAACATGATTTGGAGCTTGTTTTTGGAAAAGTGTTTATTTCTGTATTTCAATGTTGCAACTTGCTGAAAACTGTCCACAGTGTTCCTAACATCCTGATTAAACAGTACTGAAAAAAAATTAACTTCCAGAGTGCATCAAACATGATTTAGAGCTTGTTTATGGAAAAGTGTCAATTTCTGTATTTCAACATGATTTGGAGCTTGTTTTTGGAAAAGTGTTTATTTCTGTATTTCAATGTTGCAACTTGCTGAAAACTGTCCACAGTGTTCCTAACATCCTGATTTTAACAGTACTGAAAAAAAATTAACTTCCAGAGTGCATCAAACATGATTTAGAGCTTGTTTATGGAAAAGTGTTTATTTCTGTATTTCAACATGATTTGGAGCTTGTTTTTGGAAAAATGTCAATTTCTGTATTTCAACATGATTTGAGAGCTTGTTTTTGGAAAAGTGTTTATTTCTGTATTTCAATGTTGCAACTTGCTGAAAACTGTCCACAGTGTTCCTAACATCCTGATTAAACAGTACTGAAAAATAATTAACTTCCAGAGTGCATCAAACATGATTTAGAGCTTGTTTTTTGGAAAAGTGTTTATTTCTGAATTTCAATGTTGCAACTTGCTGAAAACTGTCCACAGTGTTCCTAACATCCTGATTAAACAGTACTGAAAAAAAATTAACTTCCAGAGTGCATCAAACATGATTTAGAGCTTGTTTATGGAAAAGTGTTTATTTCTGTATTTCAACATGATTTGGAGCTTGTTTTTGGAAAAGTGTCAATTTCTGTATTTCAACATGATTTAAAGCTTGTTTTTGAAAAGTGCTTATTTCTGTTTTTCAACATGATTTAGAGCTTGTTTTTGGAAAAGTGTTTATTTCTGTATTTCAATGTTGCAACTTGCTGAAAACTCTCCACAGTGTTCCTAACATCCTGATTAAAGAGTACTGAAAAAAAATTAACTTCCAGAGTGCATCAAACATGATTTAGAGCTTGTTTATGGAAAAGTGTCAATTTCTGTATTTCAACATGATTTGGAGCTTGTTTTTGGAAAAGTGTTTATTTCTGTATTTCAATGTTGCAACTTGCTGAAAACTGTCCACAGTGTTCCTAACATCCTGATTAAACAGTACTGAAAAAAAAATAACTTCCAGAGTGCATCAAACATGATTTAGAGCTTGTTTATGGAAAAGTGTCAATTTCTGTATTTCAACATGATTTAGAGCTTGTTTTTGGAAAAGTGTTAATTTCTGTATTTCAACATGATTTAGAGCTTGTTTTTGGAAAAGTGTTTATTTCTGTATTTCAATGTTGCAACTTGCTGAAAACTGTCCACAGTGTTCCTAACATCCTGATTAAACAGTACTGAAAAATAATTAACTTCCAGAGTGCATCAAACATGATTTAGAGCTTGTTTTTTGGAAAAGTGTTTATTTCTGAATTTCAATGTTGCAACTTGCTGAAAACTGTCCACAGTGTTCCTAACATCCTGATTAAACAGTACTGAAAAAAAATTAACTTCCAGAGTGCATCAAACATGATTTAGAGCTTGTTTATGGAAAAGTGTTTATTTCTGTATTTCAACATGATTTGGAGCTTGTTTTTGGAAAAGTGTCAATTTCTGTATTTCAACATGATTTAAAGCTTGTTTTTGGAAAAGTGTTTATTTCTGTATTTCAATGTTGCAACTTGCTGAAAACTCTCCACAGTGTTCCTAACATCCTGATTAAACAGTACTGAAAAAAAATTAACTTCCAGAGTGCATCAAACATGATTTAGAGCTTGTTTATGGAAAAGTGTCAATTTCTGTATTTCAACATGATTTGGAGCTTGTTTTTGGAAAAGTGTTTATTTCTGTATTTCAATGTTGCAACTTGCTGAAAACTGTCCACAGTGTTCCTAACATCCTGATTAAACAGTACTGAAAAAAAATTAACTTCCAGAGTGCATCAAACATGATTTAGAGCTTGTTTATGGAAAAGTGTCAATTTCTGTATTTCAACATGATTTAGAGCTTGTTTTTGGAAAAGTGTTAATTTCTGTATTTCAACATGATTTAGAGCTTGTTTTTGGAAAAGTGTTTATTTCTGTATTTCAATGTTGCAACTTGCTGAAAACTGTCCACAGTGTTCCTAACATCCTGATTAAACAGTACTGAAAAATAATTAACTTCCAGAGTGCATCAAACATGATTTAGAGCTTGTTTTTTGGAAAAGTGTTTATTTCTGAATTTCAATGTTGCAACTTGCTGAAAACTGTCCACAGTGTTCCTAACATCCTGATTAAACAGTACTGAAAAAAAATTAACTTCCAGAGTGCATCAAACATGATTTAGAGCTTGTTTATGGAAAAGTGTTTATTTCTGTATTTCAACATGATTTGGAGCTTGTTTTTGGAAAAGTGTCAATTTCTGTATTTCAACATGATTTAAAGCTTGTTTTTGAAAAGTGCTTATTTCTGTTTTTCAACATGATTTAGAGCTTGTTTTTGGAAAAGTGTTTATTTCTGTATTTCAATGTTGCAACTTGCTGAAAACTCTCCACAGTGTTCCTAACATCCTG
This sequence comes from Salvelinus fontinalis, assembly GCF_029448725.1. Classification (NCBI taxonomy): domain Eukaryota; kingdom Metazoa; phylum Chordata; class Actinopteri; order Salmoniformes; family Salmonidae; genus Salvelinus; species Salvelinus fontinalis. The sequence continues at coordinate 40,896 of NW_026601355.1, forward strand.
ATTAAAGAGTACTGAAAAAAAATTAACTTCCAGAGTGCATCAAACATGATTTAGAGCTTGTTTATGGAAAAGTGTCAATTTCTGTATTTCAACATGATTTGGAGCTTGTTTTTGGAAAAGTGTTTATTTCTGTATTTCAATGTTGCAACTTGCTGAAAACTGTCCACAGTGTTCCTAACATCCTGATTAAACAGTACTGAAAAAAAAATAACTTCCAGAGTGCATCAAACATGATTTAGAGCTTGTTTATGGAAAAGTGTCAATTTCTGTATTTCAACATGATTTAGAGCTTGTTTTTGGAAAAGTGTTAATTTCTGTATTTCAACATGATTTAGAGCTTGTTTTTGGAAAAGTGTTTATTTCTGTATTTCAATGTTGCAACTTGCTGAAAACTGTCCACAGTGTTCCTAACATCCTGATTAAACAGTACTGAAAAATAATTAACTTCCAGAGTGCATCAAACATGATTTAGAGCTTGTTTTTTGGAAAAGTGTTTATTTCTGAATTTCAATGTTGCAACTTGCTGAAAACTGTCCACAGTGTTCCTAACATCCTGATTAAACAGTACTGAAAAAAAATTAACTTCCAGAGTGCATCAAACATGATTTAGAGCTTGTTTATGGAAAAGTGTTTATTTCTGTATTTCAACATGATTTGGAGCTTGTTTTTGGAAAAGTGTCAATTTCTGTATTTCAACATGATTTAAAGCTTGTTTTTGAAAAGTGCTTATTTCTGTTTTTCAACATGATTTAGAGCTTGTTTTTGGAAAAGTGTTTATTTCTGTATTTCAATGTTGCAACTTGCTGAAAACTCTCCACAGTGTTCCTAACATCCTGATTAAAGAGTACTGAAAAAAAATTAACTTCCAGAGTGCATCAAACATGATTTAGAGCTTGTTTATGGAAAAGTGTCAATTTCTGTATTTCAACATGATTTGGAGCTTGTTTTTGGAAAAGTGTTTATTTCTGTATTTCAATGTTGCAACTTGCTGAAAACTGTCCACAGTGTTCCTAACATCCTGATTAAACAGTACTGAAAAAAAAATAACTTCCAGAGTGCATCAAACATGATTTAGAGCTTGTTTATGGAAAAGTGTCAATTTCTGTATTTCAACATGATTTAGAGCTTGTTTTTGGAAAAGTGTTAATTTCTGTATTTCAACATGATTTAGAGCTTGTTTTTGGAAAAGTGTTTATTTCTGTATTTCAATGTTGCAACTTGCTGAAAACTGTCCACAGTGTTCCTAACATCCTGATTAAACAGTACTGAAAAATAATTAACTTCCAGAGTGCATCAAACATGATTTAGAGCTTGTTTTTGGAAAAGTGTTTATTTCTGTATTTCAATGTTGCAACTTGCTGAAAACTGTCCACAGTGTTCCTAACATCCTGATTAAACAGTACTGAAAAAAAATTAACTTCCAGAGTGCATCAAACATGATTTAGAGCTTGTTTATGGAAAAGTGTTTATTTCTGTATTTCAACATGATTTGGAGCTTGTTTTTGGAAAAGTGTCAATTTCTGTATTTCAACATGATTTAAAGCTTGTTTTTGAAAAGTGCTTATTTCTGTTTTTCAACATGATTTAGAGCTTGTTTTTGGAAAAGTGTTTATTTCTGTATTTCAATGTTGCAACTTGCTGAAAACTGTCCACAGTGTTCCTAACATCCTGATTAAACAGTACTGAAAAAAAATTAACTTCCAGAGTGCATCAAACATGATTTAGAGCTTGTTTATGGAAAAGTGTCAATTTCTGTATTTCAACATGATTTGGAGCTTGTTTTTGGAAAAGTGTTAATTTCTGTATTTCAACATGAATTAGAGCTTGTTTTTGGAAAAGTGTTAATTTCTGTATTTCAACATGATTTAGAGCTTGTTTTTGGAAAAGTGTTTATTTCTGTATTTCAAGGTTGCAACTTGCTGAAAACTGTCCACAGTGTTCCTAACATCCTGATTAAACAGTACTGAAAAAAAATTAACTTCCAGAGTGCATCAAACATGATTTAGAGCTTGTTTATGGAAAAGTGTCAATTTCTGTATTTCAACATGATTTGGAGCTTGTTTTTGGAAAAGTGTTAATTTCTGTATTTCAACATGATTTAGAGCTTGTTTTTGGAAAAGTGTTAATTTCTGTATTTCAACATGATTTGGAGCTTGTTTTTGGAAAAGTGTTTATTTCTGTATTTCAATGTTGCAACTTGCTGAAAACTGTCCACAGTGTTCCTAACATCCTGATTAAACAGTACTGAAAAAAAATTAACTTCCAGAGTGCATCAAACATGATTTAGAGCTTGTTTATGGAAAAGTGTCAATTTCTGTATTTCAACATGATTTGGAGCTTGTTTTTGGAAAAGTGTTTATTTCTGTATTTCAATGTTGCAACTTGCTGAAAACTGTCCACAGTGTTCCTAACATCCTGATTAAACAGTACTGAAAAATAATTAACTTCCAGAGTGCATCAAACATGATTTAGAGCTTGTTTTTTGGAAAAGTGTTTATTTCTGAATTTCAATGTTGCAACTTGCTGAAAACTGTCCACAGTGTTCCTAACATCCTGATTAAACAGTACTGAAAAAAAATTAACTTCCAGAGTGCATCAAACATGATTTAGAGCTTGTTTATGGAAAAGTGTTTATTTCTGTATTTCAACATGATTTGGAGCTTGTTTTTGGAAAAGTGTCAATTTCTGTATTTCAACATGATTTAAAGCTTGTTTTTGAAAAGTGCTTATTTCTGTTTTTCAACATGATTTAGAGCTTGTTTTTGGAAAAGTGTTTATTTCTGTATTTCAATGTTGCAACTTGCTGAAAACTCTCCACAGTGTTCCTAACATCCTGATTAAAGAGTACTGAAAAAAAATTAACTTCCAGAGTGCATCAAACATGATTTAGAGCTTGTTTATGGAAAAGTGTCAATTTCTGTATTTCAACATGATTTGGAGCTTGTTTTTGGAAAAGTGTTTATTTCTGTATTTCAATGTTGCAACTTGCTGAAAACTGTCCACAGTGTTCCTAACATCCTGATTAAACAGTACTGAAAAAAAAATAACTTCCAGAGTGCATCAAACATGATTTAGAGCTTGTTTATGGAAAAGTGTCAATTTCTGTATTTCAACATGATTTAGAGCTTGTTTTTGGAAAAGTGTTAATTTCTGTATTTCAACATGATTTAGAGCTTGTTTTTGGAAAAGTGTTTATTTCTGTATTTCAATGTTGCAACTTGCTGAAAACTGTCCACAGTGTTCCTAACATCCTGATTAAACAGTACTGAAAAATAATTAACTTCCAGAGTGCATCAAACATGATTTAGAGCTTGTTTTTTGGAAAAGTGTTTATTTCTGAATTTCAATGTTGCAACTTGCTGAAAACTGTCCACAGTGTTCCTAACATCCTGATTAAACAGTACTGAAAAAAAATTAACTTCCAGAGTGCATCAAACATGATTTAGAGCTTGTTTATGGAAAAGTGTTTATTTCTGTATTTCAACATGATTTGGAGCTTGTTTTTGGAAAAGTGTCAATTTCTGTATTTCAACATGATTTAAAGCTTGTTTTTGAAAAGTGCTTATTTCTGTTTTTCAACATGATTTAGAGCTTGTTTTTGGAAAAGTGTTTATTTCTGTATTTCAATGTTGCAACTTGCTGAAAACTCTCCACAGTGTTCCTAACATCCTGATTAAAGAGTACTGAAAAAAAATTAACTTCCAGAGTGCATCAAACATGATTTAGAGCTTGTTTATGGAAAAGTGTCAATTTCTGTATTTCAACATGATTTGGAGCTTGTTTTTGGAAAAGTGTTTATTTCTGTATTTCAATGTTGCAACTTGCTGAAAACTGTCCACAGTGTTCCTAACATCCTGATTAAACAGTACTGAAAAAAAAATAACTTCCAGAGTGCATCAAACATGATTTAGAGCTTGTTTATGGAAAAGTGTCAATTTCTGTATTTCAACATGATTTAGAGCTTGTTTTTGGAAAAGTGTTAATTTCTGTATTTCAACATGATTTAGAGCTTGTTTTTGGAAAAGTGTTTATTTCTGTATTTCAATGTTGCAACTTGCTGAAAACTGTCCACAGTGTTCCTAACATCCTGATTAAACAGTACTGAAAAATAATTAACTTCCAGAGTGCATCAAACATGATTTAGAGCTTGTTTTTTGGAAAAGTGTTTATTTCTGAATTTCAATGTTGCAACTTGCTGAAAACTGTCCACAGTGTTCCTAACATCCTGATTAAACAGTACTGAAAAAAAATTAACTTCCAGAGTGCATCAAACATGATTTAGAGCTTGTTTATGGAAAAGTGTCAATTTCTGTATTTCAACATGATTTGGAGCTTGTTTTTGGAAAAGTGTTTATTTCTGTATTTCAATGTTGCAACTTGCTGAAAACTGTCCACAGTGTTCCTAACATCCTGATTAAACAGTACTGAAAAAAAATTAACTTCCAGAGTGCATCAAACATGATTTAGAGCTTGTTTATGGAAAAGTGTCAATTTCTGTATTTCAACATGATTTAGAGCTTGTTTTTGGAAAAGTGTTAATTTCTGTATTTCAACATGATTTAGAGCTTGTTTTTGGAAAAGTGTTTATTTCTGTATTTCAATGTTGCAACTTGCTGAAAACTGTCCACAGTGTTCCTAACATCCTGATTAAACAGTACTGAAAAAAAATTAACTTCCAGAGTGCATCAAACATGATTTAGAGCTTGTTTATGGAAAAGTGTCAATTTCTGTATTTCAACATGATTTGGAGCTTGTTTTTGGAAAAGTGTTAATTTCTGTATTTCAACATGATTTAGAGCTTGTTTTTGGAAAAGTGTTAATTTCTGTATTTCAACATGATTTGGAGCTTGTTTTTGGAAAAGTGTTTATTTCTGTATTTCAATGTTGCAACTTGCTGAAAACTGTCCACAGTGTTCCTAACATCCTGATTAAACAGTACTGAAAAAAAATTAACTTCCAGAGTGCATCAAACATGATTTAGAGCTTGTTTATGGAAAAGTGTCAATTTCTGTATTTCAACATGATTTGGAGCTTGTTTTTGGAAAAGTGTTTATTTCTGTATTTCAATGTTGCAACTTGCTGAAAACTGTCCACAGTGTTCCTAACATCCTGATTAAACAGTACTGAAAAATAATTAACTTCCAGAGTGCATCAAACATGATTTAGAGCTTGTTTTTTGGAAAAGTGTTTATTTCTGAATTTCAATGTTGCAACTTGCTGAAAACTGTCCACAGTGTTCCTAACATCCTGATTAAACAGTACTGAAAAAAAATTAACTTCCAGAGTGCATCAAACATGATTTAGAGCTTGTTTATGGAAAAGTGTTTATTTCTGTATTTCAACATGATTTGGAGCTTGTTTTTGGAAAAGTGTCAATTTCTGTATTTCAACATGATTTAAAGCTTGTTTTTGAAAAGTGCTTATTTCTGTTTTTCAACATGATTTAGAGCTTGTTTTTGGAAAAGTGTTTATTTCTGTATTTCAATGTTGCAACTTGCTGAAAACTCTCCACAGTGTTCCTAACATCCTGATTAAAGAGTACTGAAAAAAAATTAACTTCCAGAGTGCATCAAACATGATTTAGAGCTTGTTTATGGAAAAGTGTCAATTTCTGTATTTCAACATGATTTGGAGCTTGTTTTTGGAAAAGTGTTTATTTCTGTATTTCAATGTTGCAACTTGCTGAAAACTGTCCACAGTGTTCCTAACATCCTGATTAAACAGTACTGAAAAAAAAATAACTTCCAGAGTGCATCAAACATGATTTAGAGCTTGTTTATGGAAAAGTGTCAATTTCTGTATTTCAACATGATTTAGAGCTTGTTTTTGGAAAAGTGTTAATTTCTGTATTTCAACATGATTTAGAGCTTGTTTTTGGAAAAGTGTTTATTTCTGTATTTCAATGTTGCAACTTGCTGAAAACTGTCCACAGTGTTCCTAACATCCTGATTAAACAGTACTGAAAAATAATTAACTTCCAGAGTGCATCAAACATGATTTAGAGCTTGTTTTTTGGAAAAGTGTTTATTTCTGAATTTCAATGTTGCAACTTGCTGAAAACTGTCCACAGTGTTCCTAACATCCTGATTAAACAGTACTGAAAAAAAATTAACTTCCAGAGTGCATCAAACATGATTTAGAGCTTGTTTATGGAAAAGTGTTTATTTCTGTATTTCAACATGATTTGGAGCTTGTTTTTGGAAAAGTGTCAATTTCTGTATTTCAACATGATTTAAAGCTTGTTTTTGAAAAGTGCTTATTTCTGTTTTTCAACATGATTTAGAGCTTGTTTTTGGAAAAGTGTTTATTTCTGTATTTCAATGTTGCAACTTGCTGAAAACTCTCCACAGTGTTCCTAACATCCTGATTAAAGAGTACTGAAAAAAAATTAACTTCCAGAGTGCATCAAACATGATTTAGAGCTTGTTTATGGAAAAGTGTCAATTTCTGTATTTCAACATGATTTGGAGCTTGTTTTTGGAAAAGTGTTTATTTCTGTATTTCAATGTTGCAACTTGCTGAAAACTGTCCACAGTGTTCCTAACATCCTGATTAAACAGTACTGAAAAAAAAATAACTTCCAGAGTGCATCAAACATGATTTAGAGCTTGTTTATGGAAAAGTGTCAATTTCTGTATTTCAACATGATTTAGAGCTTGTTTTTGGAAAAGTGTTAATTTCTGTATTTCAACATGATTTAGAGCTTGTTTTTGGAAAAGTGTTTATTTCTGTATTTCAATGTTGCAACTTGCTGAAAACTGTCCACAGTGTTCCTAACATCCTGATTAAACAGTACTGAAAAATAATTAACTTCCAGAGTGCATCAAACATGATTTAGAGCTTGTTTTTTGGAAAAGTGTTTATTTCTGAATTTCAATGTTGCAACTTGCTGAAAACTGTCCACAGTGTTCCTAACATCCTGATTAAACAGTACTGAAAAAAAATTAACTTCCAGAGTGCATCAAACATGATTTAGAGCTTGTTTATGGAAAAGTGTCAATTTCTGTATTTCAACATGATTTGGAGCTTGTTTTTGGAAAAGTGTTTATTTCTGTATTTCAATGTTGCAACTTGCTGAAAACTGTCCACAGTGTTCCTAACATCCTGATTAAACAGTACTGAAAAAAAAATAACTTCCAGAGTGCATCAAACATGATTTAGAGCTTGTTTATGGAAAAGTGTCAATTTCTGTATTTCAACATGATTTAGAGCTTGTTTTTGGAAAAGTGTTAATTTCTGTATTTCAACATGATTTAGAGCTTGTTTTTGGAAAAGTGTTTATTTCTGTATTTCAATGTTGCAACTTGCTGAAAACTGTCCACAGTGTTCCTAACATCCTGATTAAACAGTACTGAAAAATAATTAACTTCCAGAGTGCATCAAACATGATTTAGAGCTTGTTTTTGGAAAAGTGTTTATTTCTGTATTTCAATGTTGCAACTTGCTGAAAACTGTCCACAGTGTTCCTAACATCCTGATTAAACAGTACTGAAAAAAAATTAACTTCCAGAGTGCATCAAACATGATTTAGAGCTTGTTTATGGAAAAGTGTCAATTTCTGTATTTCAACATGATTTGGAGCTTGTTTTTGGAAAAGTGTTAATTTCTGTATTTCAACATGATTTAGAGCTTGTTTTTGGAAAAGTGTTAATTTCTGTATTTCAACATGATTTAGAGCTTGTTTTTGGAAAAGTGTTTATTTCTGTATTTCAATGTTGCAACTTGCTGAAAACTGTCCACAGTGTTCCTAACATCCTGATTAAACAGTACTGAAAAAAAATTAACTTCCAGAGTGCATCAAACATGATTTAGAGCTTGTTTATGGAAAAGTGTCAATTTCTGTATTTCAACATGATTTGGAGCTTGTTTTTGGAAAAGTGTTAATTTCTGTATTTCAACATGATTTAGAGCTTGTTTTTGGAAAAGTGTTAATTTCTGTATTTCAACATGATTTGGAGCTTGTTTTTGGAAAAGTGTTTATTTCTGTATTTCAATGTTGCAACTTGCTGAAAACTGTCCACAGTGTTCCTAACATCCTGATTAAACAGTACTGAAAAAAAATTAACTTCCAGAGTGCATCAAACATGATTTAGAGCTTGTTTATGGAAAAGTGTCAATTTCTGTATTTCAACATGATTTGGAGCTTGTTTTTGGAAAAGTGTTTATTTCTGTATTTCAATGTTGCAACTTGCTGAAAACTGTCCACAGTGTTCCTAACATCCTGATTATAACAGTACTGAAAAAAAATTAACTTCCAGAGTGCATCAAACATGATTTAGAGCTTGTTTATGGAAAAGTGTTTATTTCTGTATTTCAACATGATTTGGAGCTTGTTTTTGGAAAAGTGTCAATTTCTGTATTTCAACATAATTTGAAGCTTGTTTTTAGAAAAGTGTTTATTTCTGTATTTCAATGTTGCAACTTGCTGAAAACTGTCCACAGTGTTCCTAACATCCTGATTAAACAGTACTGAAAAATAATTAACTTCCAGAGTGCATCAAACATGATTTAGAGCTTGTTTTTTGGAAAAGTGTTTATTTCTGAATTTCAATGTTGCAACTTGCTGAAAACTGTCCACAGTGTTCCTAACATCCTGATTAAACAGTACTGAAAAAAAATTAACTTCCAGAGTGCATCAAACATGATTTAGAGCTTGTTTATGGAAAAGTGTTTATTTCTGTATTTCAACATGATTTGGAGCTTGTTTTTGGAAAAGTGTCAATTTCTGTATTTCAACATGATTTAAAGCTTGTTTTTGAAAAGTGCTTATTTCTGTTTTTCAACATGATTTAGAGCTTGTTTTTGGAAAAGTGTTTATTTCTGTATTTCAATGTTGCAACTTGCTGAAAACTCTCCACAGTGTTCCTAACATCCTGATTAAAGAGTACTGAAAAAAAATTAACTTCCAGAGTGCATCAAACATGATTTAGAGCTTGTTTATGGAAAAGTGTCAATTTCTGTATTTCAACATGATTTGGAGCTTGTTTTTGGAAAAGTGTTTATTTCTGTATTTCAATGTTGCAACTTGCTGAAAACTGTCCACAGTGTTCCTAACATCCTGATTAAACAGTACTGAAAAAAAAATAACTTCCAGAGTGCATCAAACATGATTTAGAGCTTGTTTATGGAAAAGTGTCAATTTCTGTATTTCAACATGATTTAGAGCTTGTTTTTGGAAAAGTGTTAATTTCTGTATTTCAACATGATTTAGAGCTTGTTTTTGGAAAAGTGTTTATTTCTGTATTTCAATGTTGCAACTTGCTGAAAACTGTCCACAGTGTTCCTAACATCCTGATTAAACAGTACTGAAAAATAATTAACTTCCAGAGTGCATCAAACATGATTTAGAGCTTGTTTTTTGGAAAAGTGTTTATTTCTGTATTTCAATGTTGCAACTTGCTGAAAACTGTCCACAGTGTTCCTAACATCCTGATTAAACAGTACTGAAAAAAAATTAACTTCCAGAGTGCATCAAACATGATTTAGAGCTTGTTTATGGAAAAGTGTTTATTTCTGTATTTCAACATGATTTGGAGCTTGTTTTTGGAAAAGTGTCAATTTCTGTATTTCAACATGATTTAAAGCTTGTTTTTGAAAAGTGCTTATTTCTGTTTTTCAACATGATTTAGAGCTTGTTTTTGGAAAAGTGTTTATTTCTGTATTTCAATGTTGCAACTTGCTGAAAACTGTCCACAGTGTTCCTAACATCCTGATTAAACAGTACTGAAAAAAAATTAACTTCCAGAGTGCATCAAACATGATTTAGAGCTTGTTTATGGAAAAGTGTCAATTTCTGTATTTCAACATGATTTGGAGCTTGTTTTTGGAAAAGTGTTAATTTCTGTATTTCAACATGATTTAGAGCTTGTTTTTGGAAAAGTGTTAATTTCTGTATTTCAACATGATTTAGAGCTTGTTTTTGGAAAAGTGTTTATTTCTGTATTTCAATGTTGCAACTTGCTGAAAACTGTCCACAGTGTTCCTAACATCCTGATTAAACAGTACTGAAAAAAAATTAACTTCCAGAGTGCATCAAACATGATTTAGAGCTTGTTTATGGAAAAGTGTCAATTTCTGTATTTCAACATGATTTGGAGCTTGTTTTTGGAAAAGTGTTAATTTCTGTATTTCAACATGATTTAGAGCTTGTTTTTGGAAAAGTGTTTATTTCTGTATTTCAATGTTGCAACTTGCTGAAAACTGTCCACAGTGTTCCTAACATCCTGATTAAACAGTACTGAAAAATAATTAACTTCCAGAGTGCATCAAACATGATTTAGAGCTTGTTTTTGGAAAAGTGTTTATTTCTGTATTTCAATGTTGCAACTTGCTGAAAACTGTCCACAGTGTTCCTAACATCCTGATTAAAGAGTACTGAAAAAAAATTAACTTCCAGAGTGCATCAAACATGATTTAGAGCTTGTTTATGGAAAAGTGTCAATTTCTGTATTTCAACATGATTTGGAGCTTGTTTTTGGAAAAGTGTTTATTTCTGTATTTCAATGTTGCAACTTGCTGAAAACTGTCCACAGTGTTCCTAACATCCTGATTAAACAGTACTGAAAAAAAAATAACTTCCAGAGTGCATCAAACATGATTTAGAGCTTGTTTATGGAAAAGTGTCAATTTCTGTATTTCAACATGATTTAGAGCTTGTTTTTGGAAAAGTGTTAATTTCTGTATTTCAACATGATTTAGAGCTTGTTTTTGGAAAAGTGTTTATTTCTGTATTTCAATGTTGCAACTTGCTGAAAACTGTCCACAGTGTTCCTAACATCCTGATTAAACAGTACTGAAAAATAATTAACTTCCAGAGTGCATCAAACATGATTTAGAGCTTGTTTTTGGAAAAGTGTTTATTTCTGTATTTCAATGTTGCAACTTGCTGAAAACTGTCCACAGTGTTCCTAACATCCTGATTAAACAGTACTGAAAAAAAATTAACTTCCAGAGTGCATCAAACATGAATTAGAGCTTGTTTATGGAAAAGTGTTTATTTCTGTATTTCAACATGATTTGGAGCTTGTTTTTGGAAAAGTGTCAATTTCTGTATTTCAACATGATTTAAAGCTTGTTTTTGAAAAGTGCTTATTTCTGTTTTTCAACATGATTTAGAGCTTGTTTTTGGAAAAGTGTTTATTTCTGTATTTCAATGTTGCAACTTGCTGAAAACTGTCCACAGTTTTCCTAACATCCTGATTAAACAGTACTGAAAAAAAATTAACTTCCAGAGTGCATCAAACATGATTTAGAGCTTGTTCATGGAAAAGTGTCAATTTCTGTATTTCAACATGATTTGGAGCTTGTTTTTGGAAAAGTGTTAATTTCTGTATTTCAACATGAATTAGAGCTTGTTTTTGGAAAAGTGTTAATTTCTGTATTTCAACATGATTTAGAGCTTGTTTTTGGAAAAGTGTTTATTTCTGTATTTCAAGGTTGCAACTTGCTGAAAACTGTCCACAGTGTTCCTAACATCCTGATTAAACAGTACTGAAAAAAAATTAACTTCCAGAGTGCATCAAACATGATTTAGAGCTTGTTTATGGAAAAGTGTCAATTTCTGTATTTCAACATGATTTGGAGCTTGTTTTTGGAAAAGTGTTAATTTCTGTATTTCAACATGATTTAGAGCTTGTTTTTGGAAAAGTGTTAATTTCTGTATTTCAACATGATTTGGAGCTTGTTTTTGGAAAAGTGTTTATTTCTGTATTTCAATGTTGCAACTTGCTGAAAACTGTCCACAGTGTTCCTAACATCCTGATTAAACAGTACTGAAAAAAAATTAACTTCCAGAGTGCATCAAACATGATTTAGAGCTTGTTTATGGAAAAGTGTCAATTTCTGTATTTCAACATGATTTGGAGCTTGTTTTTGGAAAAGTGTTTATTTCTGTATTTCAATGTTGCAACTTGCTGAAAACTGTCCACAGTGTTCCTAACATCCTGATTAAACAGTACTGAAAAAAAAATAACTTCCAGAGTGCATCAAACATGATTTAGAGCTTGTTTATGGAAAAGTGTCAATTTCTGTATTTCAACATGATTTAGAGCTTGTTTTTGGAAAAGTGTTAATTTCTGTATTTCAACATGATTTAGAGCTTGTTTTTGGAAAAGTGTTTATTTCTGTATTTCAATGTTGCAACTTGCTGAAAACTGTCCACAGTGTTCCTAACATCCTGATTAAACAGTACTGAAAAATAATTAACTTCCAGAGTGCATCAAACATGATTTAGAGCTTGTTTTTGGAAAAGTGTTTATTTCTGTATTTCAATGTTGCAACTTGCTGAAAACTGTCCACAGTGTTCCTAACATCCTGATTAAACAGTACTGAAAAAAAATTAACTTCCAGAGTGCATCAAACATGAATTAGAGCTTGTTTATGGAAAAGTGTTTATTTCTGTATTTCAACATGATTTGGAGCTTGTTTTTGGAAAAGTGTCAATTTCTGTATTTCAACATGATTTAAAGCTTGTTTTTGAAAAGTGCTTATTTCTGTTTTTCAACATGATTTAGAGCTTGTTTTTGGAAAAGTGTTTATTTCTGTATTTCAATGTTGCAACTTGCTGAAAACTGTCCACAGTTTTCCTAACATCCTGATTAAACAGTACTGAAAAAAAATTAACTTCCAGAGTGCATCAAACATGATTTAGAGCTTGTTCATGGAAAAGTGTCAATTTCTGTATTTCAACATGATTTGGAGCTTGTTTTTGGAAAAGTGTTAATTTCTGTATTTCAACATGAATTAGAGCTTGTTTTTGGAAAAGTGTTAATTTCTGTATTTCAACATGATTTAGAGCTTGTTTTTGGAAAAGTGTTTATTTCTGTATTTCAAGGTTGCAACTTGCTGAAAACTGTCCACAGTGTTCCTAACATCCTGATTAAACAGTACTGAAAAAAAATTAACTTCCAGAGTGCATCAAACATGATTTAGAGCTTGTTTATGGAAAAGTGTCAATTTCTGTATTTCAACATGATTTGGAGCTTGTTTTTGGAAAAGTGTTAATTTCTGTATTTCAACATGATTTAGAGCTTGTTTTTGGAAAAGTGTTAATTTCTGTATTTCAACATGATTTGGAGCTTGTTTTTGGAAAAGTGTTTATTTCTGTATTTCAATGTTGCAACTTGCTGAAAACTGTCCACAGTGTTCCTAACATCCTGATTAAACAGTACTGAAAAAAAATTAACTTCCAGAGTGCATCAAACATGATTTAGAGCTTGTTTATGGAAAAGTGTCAATTTCTGTATTTCAACATGATTTGGAGCTTGTTTTTGGAAAAGTGTTTATTTCTGTATTTCAATGTTGCAACTTGCTGAAAACTGTCCACAGTGTTCCTAACATCCTGATTAAACAGTACTGAAAAAAAAATAACTTCCAGAGTGCATCAAACATGATTTAGAGCTTGTTTATGGAAAAGTGTCAATTTCTGTATTTCAACATGATTTAGAGCTTGTTTTTGGAAAAGTGTTAATTTCTGTATTTCAACATGATTTAGAGCTTGTTTTTGGAAAAGTGTTTATTTCTGTATTTCAATGTTGCAACTTGCTGAAAACTGTCCACAGTGTTCCTAACATCCTGATTAAACAGTACTGAAAAATAATTAACTTCCAGAGTGCATCAAACATGATTTAGAGCTTGTTTTTGGAAAAGTGTTTATTTCTGTATTTCAATGTTGCAACTTGCTGAAAACTGTCCACAGTGTTCCTAACATCCTGATTAAACAGTACTGAAAAAAAATTAACTTCCAGAGTGCATCAAACATGAATTAGAGCTTGTTTATGGAAAAGTGTTTATTTCTGTATTTCAACATGATTTGGAGCTTGTTTTTGGAAAAGTGTCAATTTCTGTATTTCAACATGATTTAAAGCTTGTTTTTGAAAAGTGCTTATTTCTGTTTTTCAACATGATTTAGAGCTTGTTTTTGGAAAAGTGTTTATTTCTGTATTTCAATGTTGCAACTTGCTGAAAACTGTCCACAGTTTTCCTAACATCCTGATTAAACAGTACTGAAAAAAAATTAACTTCCAGAGTGCATCAAACATGATTTAGAGCTTGTTCATGGAAAAGTGTCAATTTCTGTATTTCAACATGATTTGGAGCTTGTTTTTGGAAAAGTGTTAATTTCTGTATTTCAACATGAATTAGAGCTTGTTTTTGGAAAAGTGTTAATTTCTGTATTTCAACATGATTTAGAGCTTGTTTTTGGAAAAGTGTTTATTTCTGTATTTCAAGGTTGCAACTTGCTGAAAACTGTCCACAGTGTTCCTAACATCCTGATTAAACAGTACTGAAAAAAAATTAACTTCCAGAGTGCATCAAACATGATTTAGAGCTTGTTTATGGAAAAGTGTCAATTTCTGTATTTCAACATGATTTGGAGCTTGTTTTTGGAAAAGTGTTAATTTCTGTATTTCAACATGATTTAGAGCTTGTTTTTGGAAAAGTGTTAATTTCTGTATTTCAACATGATTTGGAGCTTGTTTTTGGAAAAGTGTTTATTTCTGTATTTCAATGTTGCAACTTGCTGAAAACTGTCCACAGTGTTCCTAACATCCTGATTAAACAGTACTGAAAAAAAATTAACTTCCAGAGTGCATCAAACATGATTTAGAGCTTGTTTATGGAAAAGTGTCAATTTCTGTATTTCAACATGATTTGGAGCTTGTTTTTGGAAAAGTGTTTATTTCTGTATTTCAATGTTGCAACTTGCTGAAAACTGTCCACAGTGTTCCTAACATCCTGATTAAACAGTACTGAAAAAAAAATAACTTCCAGAGTGCATCAAACATGATTTAGAGCTTGTTTATGGAAAAGTGTCAATTTCTGTATTTCAACATGATTTAGAGCTTGTTTTTGGAAAAGTGTTAATTTCTGTATTTCAACATGATTTAGAGCTTGTTTTTGGAAAAGTGTTTATTTCTGTATTTCAATGTTGCAACTTGCTGAAAACTGTCCACAGTGTTCCTAACATCCTGATTAAACAGTACTGAAAAATAATTAACTTCCAGAGTGCATCAAACATGATTTAGAGCTTGTTTTTGGAAAAGTGTTTATTTCTGTATTTCAATGTTGCAACTTGCTGAAAACTGTCCACAGTGTTCCTAACATCCTGATTAAACAGTACTGAAAAAAAATTAACTTCCAGAGTGCATCAAACATGAATTAGAGCTTGTTTATGGAAAAGTGTTTATTTCTGTATTTCAACATGATTTGGAGCTTGTTTTTGGAAAAGTGTCAATTTCTGTATTTCAACATGATTTAAAGCTTGTTTTTGAAAAGTGCTTATTTCTGTTTTTCAACATGATTTAGAGCTTGTTTTTGGAAAAGTGTTTATTTCTGTATTTCAATGTTGCAACTTGCTGAAAACTGTC
>NW_026601356.1:5000-56195 GCF_029448725.1 Salvelinus fontinalis
TAACACACAACGCCGCCAGGGACTCAAATCCTGCAGTGCCAGACGTGTCCCCCTGCTTAAGCCAGTACATGTCCAGGCCCGTCTGAAGTTTTCTAGAGAGCAATTGGATGATCCAGAAGAAGATTGGGAGAATGTCATATGGTCAGATGAAACCAAAATATAACTTTTTGGTAAAAAATCAACTCGTCGCCTTAGGAGGACAAAGAATGCTGAGTTGCATCCAAAGAACACAATACCTACTGTGAAGCATGGGGGTGGAAACATCATGCTTTGAGGCTGTTTTTCTGCAAAGGGACCAGGACGACTGATCCGTGTAAAGGAAAGAACGAATGGGGCCATGTATCGTGAGATTTTGAGTGAAAACCTCCTTCAATCAGCAAGAGCATTGAAGATGAAACGTGGCTGGGTCTTTCAGCATGACAATGATCCCAAACACACCGCCCGGGCAACGAAGGAGTGGCTTCGTAAGAAGCATTTCAAGGTCCTGGAGTGACCTAGCCAGTTTCCAGATCTCAACCCCATGCTCAACCCTCAACCCTCAACCCCATGCCCCAATGCACATTTGTGGCCTGCTGGAGGTCATTTTGCAGGGCTCTGGCAGTGCACCTCCTTGCACAAAGGCGGAGGTAGCGGTCCTGCTGCTGGGTTGTTGCCCTCCTACGGCCTCCTCCACGTCTCCTGATGTACTGGCCTGTCTCCTGGTAGCGCCTCCATGCTCTGGACACTACGCTGACAGACACAGCAAACCTTTTTGCCACAGCTCGCATTGATGTGCCATCCTGGATGAACTGCACTACCTGAGCCACTTGTGTGGGTTCTGACTCCGTCTCATGCTACCACTAGAGTGAGAGCACCGCCAGCATTCAAAAGTGACCAAAACATCAGCCAGGAAGCATAGGAACTGAGAAGTGGTCTGTGGTCACCACCTGCAGAATCACTCCTTTTTTGGGGGAGTCTTGCTAATTGCCTATAATTTCCACCTTTTGTCTATTCCATTTGCACAACAGCATGTGAAATTTATTGTCAATCAGTGTTGCTTCCTAAGTGGACAGTTTGATTTCACAGAAGTGTGATTGTCTTGGAGTTACATTGTGTTGTTTAAGTGTTCCCTTTATTTTTTTGAGCAGTGTACATTAGTATATATATTAATATATATATATATAGAGAGAGAGAGAACTCTCCACTGCTGCCTACATATTAACTCTATTGTCCAAACACACACACACATAACATGTTTCTGCGTTGGCATTTCTTCTCTGAATATCCTGAAATGGCTCCGATGGCTTCAATCATCGGCAAACACATCTCAACCCACTACAAAAGACCTCCCATCCTACTCAATCCAAAACAACAGGTGTTTTGTCTGCACCATTTCTATGAATAGAATAAGGACTTATTCTGGCGTTCCTGGGAATGAAAGCATGTTTGAAGTCATATGTTTAATATTACGTCCTTAACATTAGACATCATGATGTTTGAGCCAATCAAAACGTTCCGCGGTAGAAAAACCTAGACTAAACATTAAGAGTATATAAATGAAGAATCTATTCCGACACATAAAATACTTATCCCCATAACCCAGTTGGTTAGCAGTTATTTGACTGAATAAGGCCAGTAGTGTCTCTGACAGTGATAAACGTGTCTGTAGTTCTGCCTCCATAGAGCTGCAGCAGTGCCACAGTCGCATTACACAGTCATTAAGTTAGCATTGGCCACGTTGCAACTACATGACTGGGAGGTATCAATGTCGGCTCTAAATATTGAGTGTGTCTGTTAACCGCTCAATGGCCGCACGCCACATATTAGTGCCCTGAGGGCAACGGCAACACTGGAATTTATAGCTCCGCCAATAGCAGTTCATTACAACTGGATGCCATGTCATTGAATTGAGTGGGAGAGATGAATGAAGGAGGGATGGATGGAGAGGGAGGGGGGGGGGGGCAGCGTCTGTTAAGTGCCAAGTTCAAACTTCTATCAATACAGAAGCTATGGCGATCTCTCTCCTCTCTTTCTTCTGCAGATTCTTCTCCTTCGTTCCCCTCACTCATCCCTCACTTAGTCTCTATTCATCCGACTCCCTCTTTCCCCACTCTCATTCCTCCGCTCTGCTCTATCCATCATCCAAATAGCTAGTCATCCAAGTCCCTCTGCTTCTCGCCTCAATCCATCCCTCACTTCTCTACTCTCCATCTCTATACCCCTCTCCTCTCCTCTCCTCTCCTCAGGATAATTCACTTCTCTACTCTCCATCTCTATACCCCTCTCCTCTCCTCTGCTCAGGATAATTCCTTGCTCTCTTTATTCCATTTTAAAGAATTTATTTTCATTTTAGCACTCTCCTTTCCCCTGTTCACCACCACTATCTCCTCTCTAAACCTGTTCACCACCACTCTCTCCTCTCTAAACCTGTTCACCACCACCACTCTCTCCTCTCTAAACCTGTTCACCACCACCACTCTCTCCTCTCTAAACCTGTTCACCACCACCACTCTCTCCTCTCTAAACCTGTTCACCACCACCACTCTCTCCTCTCTAAACCTGTTCACCACCACTCTCTCCTCTCTAAACCTGTTCACCACCACCACTCTCTCCTCTCTAAACCTGTTCACCACCACCACTCTCTCCTCTCTAAACCTGTTCACCACCACCACTCTCTCCTCTCTAAACCTGTTCACCACCACTCTCTCCTCTCTAAACCTGTTCACCACCACCACTCTCTCCTCTCTAAACCTGTTCACCACCACCACTCTCTCCTCTCTAAACTTGTTCACCACCACCACTCTCTCCTCTCTAAACCTGTTCACCACCATTCTCTCCTCTCTAAACCTGTTCACCACCACTCTCTCCTCTCTAAACCTGTTCACCACCACTCTCTCCTCTCTAAACCTGTTCACCACCACTCTCTCCTCTCTAAACCTGTTCACCACCACTCTCTCCTCTCTAAACCTGTTCACTACCACCACTCTCTCCTCTCTAAACCTGTTCACCACCACTCTCTCCTCTCTAAACCTGTTGACCACCACTCTCTCCTCTCTAAACCTGTTCACCACCACTCTCTCCTCTCTAAACCTGTTCACCACCACCACTCTCTCCTCTCTACACTTGTTCACCACCACCACTCTCTCCTCTCTAAACCTGTTCACCACTACCACTCTCTAATCTCTAAACCTGTTCACCACCACCACTCTCTCCTCTCTAAACCTGTTCACCACCACTCTCTCCTCTCTAAACCTGTTCACCACCACTCTCTCCTCTCTAAACCTGTTCACAACCACCACTCTCTCCTCTCTAAACCTGTTCACCACCACCACTCTCTCCTCTCTAAACCTGTTCACCACCACCACTCTCTCCTCTCTAAACCTGTTCACCACTACCACTCTCTCCTCTCTAAACCTGTTCACCACCACTCTCTCCTCTCTAAACCTGTTCACCACCACTCTCTCCTCTCTAAACTTGTTCACCACCACCACTCTCTCCTCTCTAAACCTGTTCACCACCACCTCTCTCTCCTCTCTAAACCTGTTCACCACTACCACTCTCTCCTCTCTAAACCTGTTCACCACCACTCTCTCCTCTCTAAACCTGTTCACCACTACCACTCTCTCCTCTCTAAACCTGTTCACTACCACCACTCTCTCCTCTCTAAACCTGTTCACCACCACCACTCTCTCCTCTCTAAACCTGTTCACCACCACCACTCTCTCCTCTCTAAACCTGTTCACCACCACCACTCTCTCCTCTCTAAACCTGTTCACCACCACCACTCTCTCCTCTCTAAACCTGTTCACCACCACCACCACTCTCTCCTCTCTAAACCTGTTCACCACCACCACTCTCTCCTCTCTAAACCTGTTCACTACCACCACTCTCTCCTCTCTAAACCTGTTCACCACCACTCTCTCGTCTCTAAACCTGTTCACCACCACTCTCTCCTCTCTAAACCTGTTCACCAACACCACTCTCTCCTCTCTAAACCTGTTCACCACCACCACTCTCTCCTCTCTAAACCTGTTCACCACCACCACTCTCTCCTCTCTAAACCTGTTCACCACCACCACTATCTCCTCTCTAAACCTGTTCACCACCACTCTCTCCTCTCTAAACCTGTTCACCACCACCACTCTCTCCTCTCTAAACCTGTTCACCACCACTCTCTCCTCTCTAAACCTGTTCACCACCACCACTCTCTCCTCTCTAAACCTGTTCACCACCACTCTCTCCTCTCTAAACCTGTTCACCACCACTCTCTCCTCTCTAAACCTGTTCACTACCACCACTCTCTCCTCTCTAAACCTGTTCACCACCACTCTCTCCTCTCTAAACCTGTTCACCACCACTCTCTCCTCTCTAAACCTGTTCACCACCACTCTCTCCTCTCTAAACCTGTTCACCACCACCACTCTCTCCTCTCTACACTTGTTCACCACCACCACTCTCTCCTCTCTAAACCTGTTCACCACTACCACTCTCTCCTCTCTAAACCTGTTCACCACCACCACTCTCTCCTCTCTAAACCTGTTCACCACCACTCTCTCCTCTCTAAACCTGTTCACCACCACTCTCTCCTCTCTAAACCTGTTCACAACCACCACTCTCTCCTCTCTAAACCTGTTCACCACCACCACTCTCTCCTCTCTAAACCTGTTCACCACCACCACTCTCTCCTCTCTAAACCTGTTCACCACTACCACTCTCTCCTCTCTAAACCTGTTCACCACCACTCTCTCCTCTCTAAACCTGTTCACCACCACTCTCTCCTCTCTAAACTTGTTCACCACCACCACTCTCTCCTCTCTAAACCTGTTCACCACCACCTCTCTCTCCTCTCTAAACCTGTTCACCACTACCACTCTCTCCTCTCTAAACCTGTTCACCACCACTCTCTCCTCTCTAAACCTGTTCACCACTACCACTCTCTCCTCTCTAAACCTGTTCACCACCACCACTCTCTCCTCTCTAAACCTGTTCACCACCACCACTCTCTCCTCTCTAAACCTGTTCACCACCACCACTCTCTCCTCTCTAAACCTGTTCACCACCACCACTCTCTCCTCTCTAAACCTGTTCACTACCACCACTCTCTCCTCTCTAAACCTGTTCACCACCACTCTCTCGTCTCTAAACCTGTTCACCACCACTCTCTCCTCTCTAAACCTGTTCACCAACACCACTCTCTCCTCTCTAAACCTGTTCACCACCACCACTCTCTCCTCTCTAAACCTGTTCACCACCACCACTCTCTCCTCTCTAAACCTGTTCACCACCACCACTATCTCCTCTCTAAACCTGTTCACCACCACTCTCTCCTCTCTAAACCTGTTCACCACCACCACTCTCTCCTCTCTAAACCTGTTCACTACCACCACTATCTCCTCTCTAAACCTGTTCACCACCACCACTCTCTCCTCTCTAAACCTGTTCACCACCACCACTATCTCCTCTCTAAACCTGTTCACCACCACTCTCTCCTCTCTAAACCTGTTCACCACCACCACTCTCTCCTCTCTAAACCTGTTCACTACCACCACTATCTCCTCTCTAAACCTGTTCACT
This sequence comes from Salvelinus fontinalis, assembly GCF_029448725.1. Lineage (NCBI taxonomy): Eukaryota > Metazoa > Chordata > Actinopteri > Salmoniformes > Salmonidae > Salvelinus > Salvelinus fontinalis. The sequence continues at coordinate 10,554 of NW_026601356.1, forward strand.
ACCACCACTATCTCCTCTCTAAACCTGTTCACCACCACTCTCTCCTCTCTAAACCTGTTCACCACCACTCTCTCCTCTCTAAACCTGTTCACCACCACCACTCTCTCCTCTCTAAACATGTTCACCACCACCACTATCTCTTCTCTAAACCTGTTCACCACCACCACTCTCTCCTCTCTAAACCTGTTCACCACCACCACTCTCTCCTCTCTAAACCTGTTCACCACCACCACTCTCTCCTCTCTAAACCTGTTCACCACCACTCTCTCCTCTCTAAACCTGTTCACCACCACTCTCTCCTCTCTAAACCTGTTCACCACCACCACTATCTCTTCTCTAAACCTGTTCACCACCACTCTCTCCTCTCTAAACCTGTTCACCACCACCACTCTCTCCTCTCTAAACCTGTTCACCACCACCACTCTCTCCTCTCTAAACCTGTTCACCACCACTCTCTCCTCTCTAAACTTGTTCACGACCACCACTCTCTCCTCTCTAAACCTGTTCACCACCACCACTCTCTCCTCTCTAAACCTGTTCACCACCACTCTCTCCTCTCTAAACCTGTTCACCACCACCACTCTCTCCTCAAAAAACCTGTTCACTACCACCACTCTCTCCTCTCTAAACCTGTTCACCACCACCAATCTCTCCTCTCTAAACCTGTTCACCACCACCACTCTCTCCTCTATAAACGTGTTCACCGCCACCACTCTCTCCTCTCTAAACCTGTTCACCACCACCACTCTCTCCTCTCTAAACCTGTTCACCACCACTCTCTCCTCTCTAAACCTGTTCACCACCACTCTCTCCTCTCTAAACCTGTTCACCACCACTCTCTCCTCTCTAAACCTGTTCACCACCACTCTCTCCTCTCTAAACCTGTTCACCACCACCACTCTCTCCTCTCTACACTTGTTCACCACCACCACTCTCTCCTCTCTAAACCTGTTCACCACTACCACTCTCTCCTCTCTAAACCTGTTCACCACCACCACTCTCTCCTCTCTAAACCTGTTCACCACCACTCTCTCCTCTCTAAACCTGTTCACCACCACTCTCTCCTCTCTAAACCTGTTCACAACCACCACTCTCTCCTCTCTAAACCTGTTCACCACCACCACTCTCTCCTCTCTAAACCTGTTCACCACCACCACTCTCTCCTCTCTAAACCTGTTCACCACTACCACTCTCTCCTCTCTAAACCTGTTCACCACCACTCTCGCCTCTCTAAACCTGTTCACCACCACTCTCTCCTCTCTAAACTTGTTCACCACCACCACTCTCTCCTCTCTAAACCTGTTCACCACCACCTCTCTCTCCTCTCTAAACCTGTTCACCACTACCACTCTCTCCTCTCTAAACCTGTTCACTACCACCACTCTCTCCTCTCTAAACCTGTTCACCACTACCACTCTCTCCTCTCTAAACCTGTTCACCACCACCACTCTCTCCTCTCTAAACCTGTTCACCACCACTCTCTCCTCTCTAAACCTGTTCACCACCACCACTCTCTCCTCTCTAAACCTGTTCACCACCACTCTCTCCTCTCTAAACCTGTTCACCACCACTCTCTCCTCTCTAAACCTGTTCACTACCACCACTCTCTCCTCTCTAAACCTGTTCACCACCACTCTCTCCTCTCTAAACCTGTTCACCACCACTCTCTCCTCTCTAAACCTGTTCACCACCACTCTCTCCTCTCTAAACCTGTTCACCACCACCACTCTCTCCTCTCTACACTTGTTCACCACCACCACTCTCTCCTCTCTAAACCTGTTCACCACTACCACTCTCTCCTCTCTAAACCTGTTCACCACCACCACTCTCTCCTCTCTAAACCTGTTCACCACCACTCTCTCCTCTCTAAACCTGTTCACCACCACTCTCTCCTCTCTAAACCTGTTCACAACCACCACTCTCTCCTCTCTAAACCTGTTCACCACCACCACTCTCTCCTCTCTAAACCTGTTCACCACCACCACTCTCTCCTCTCTAAACCTGTTCACCACTACCACTCTCTCCTCTCTAAACCTGTTCACCACCACTCTCTCCTCTCTAAACCTGTTCACCACCACTCTCTCCTCTCTAAACTTGTTCACCACCACCACTCTCTCCTCTCTAAACCTGTTCACCACCACCTCTCTCTCCTCTCTAAACCTGTTCACCACTACCACTCTCTCCTCTCTAAACCTGTTCACCACCACTCTCTCCTCTCTAAACCTGTTCACCACTACCACTCTCTCCTCTCTAAACCTGTTCACCACCACCACTCTCTCCTCTCTAAACCTGTTCACCACCACCACTCTCTCCTCTCTAAACCTGTTCACCACCACCACTCTCTCCTCTCTAAACCTGTTCACCACCACCACTCTCTCCTCTCTAAACCTGTTCACTACCACCACTCTCTCCTCTCTAAACCTGTTCACCACCACTCTCTCGTCTCTAAACCTGTTCACCACCACTCTCTCCTCTCTAAACCTGTTCACCAACACCACTCTCTCCTCTCTAAACCTGTTCACCACCACCACTCTCTCCTCTCTAAACCTGTTCACCACCACCACTCTCTCCTCTCTAAACCTGTTCACCACCACCACTATCTCCTCTCTAAACCTGTTCACCACCACTCTCTCCTCTCTAAACCTGTTCACCACCACCACTCTCTCCTCTCTAAACCTGTTCACTACCACCACTATCTCCTCTCTAAACCTGTTCACCACCACCACTCTCTCCTCTCTAAACCTGTTCACCACCACCACTATCTCCTCTCTAAACCTGTTCACCACCACTCTCTCCTCTCTAAACCTGTTCACCACCACCACTCTCTCCTCTCTAAACCTGTTCACTACCACCACTATCTCCTCTCTAAACCTGTTCACTACCACCACTATCTCCTCTCTAAACCTGTTCACCACCACTCTCTCCTCTCTAAACCTGTTCACCACCACTCTCTCCTCTCTAAACCTGTTCACCACCACCACTCTCTCCTCTCTAAACATGTTCACCACCACCACTATCTCTTCTCTAAACCTGTTCACCACCACCACTCTCTCCTCTCTAAACCTGTTCACCACCACCACTCTCTCCTCTCTAAACCTGTTCACCACCACCACTCTCTCCTCTCTAAACCTGTTCACCACCACTCTCTCCTCTCTAAACCTGTTCACCACCACTCTCTCCTCTCTAAACCTGTTCACCACCACCACTATCTCTTCTCTAAACCTGTTCACCACCACTCTCTCCTCTCTAAACCTGTTCACCACCACCACTCTCTCCTCTCTAAACCTGTTCACCACCACCACTCTCTCCTCTCTAAACCTGTTCACCACCACTCTCTCCTCTCTAAACTTGTTCACGACCACCACTCTCTCCTCTCTAAACCTGTTCACCACCACCACTCTCTCCTCTCTAAACCTGTTCACCACCACTCTCTCCTCTCTAAACCTGTTCACCACCACCACTCTCTCCTCAAAAAACCTGTTCACTACCACCACTCTCTCCTCTCTAAACCTGTTCACCACCACCAATCTCTCCTCTCTAAACCTGTTCACCACCACCACTCTCTCCTCTATAAACGTGTTCACCGCCACCACTCTCTCCTCTCTAAACCTGTTCACCACCACCACTCTCTCCTCTCTAAACCTGTTCACCACCACTCTCTCCTCTCTAAACCTGTTCACCACCACTCTCTCCTCTCTAAACCTGTTCACCACCACTCTCTCCTCTCTAAACCTGTTCACCACCACTCTCTCCTCTCTAAACCTGTTCACCACCACCACTCTCTCCTCTCTACACTTGTTCACCACCACCACTCTCTCCTCTCTAAACCTGTTCACCACTACCACTCTCTCCTCTCTAAACCTGTTCACCACCACCACTCTCTCCTCTCTAAACCTGTTCACCACCACTCTCTCCTCTCTAAACCTGTTCACCACCACTCTCTCCTCTCTAAACCTGTTCACAACCACCACTCTCTCCTCTCTAAACCTGTTCACCACCACCACTCTCTCCTCTCTAAACCTGTTCACCACCACCACTCTCTCCTCTCTAAACCTGTTCACCACTACCACTCTCTCCTCTCTAAACCTGTTCACCACCACTCTCGCCTCTCTAAACCTGTTCACCACCACTCTCTCCTCTCTAAACTTGTTCACCACCACCACTCTCTCCTCTCTAAACCTGTTCACCACCACCTCTCTCTCCTCTCTAAACCTGTTCACCACTACCACTCTCTCCTCTCTAAACCTGTTCACTACCACCACTCTCTCCTCTCTAAACCTGTTCACCACTACCACTCTCTCCTCTCTAAACCTGTTCACTACCACCACTCTCTCCTCTCTAAACCTGTTCACCACCACCACTCTCTCCTCTCTAAACCTGTTCACCACCACCACTCTCTCCTCTCTAAACGTATTCACCACCACCACTCTCTCCTCTCTAAACCTGTTCACCACCACCACTCTCTCCTCTCTAAACCTGTTCACCACCACCACTCTCTCCTCTCTAAACCTGTTCACTACCACCACTCTCTCCTCTCTAAACCTGTTCACCACCACTCTCTCGTCTCTAAACCTGTTCACCACCACTCTCTCCTCTCTAAACCTGTTCACCAACACCACTCTCTCCTCTCTAAACCTGTTCACCACCACCACTCTCTCCTCTCTAAACCTGTTCACCACCACCACTCTCTCCTCTCTAAACCTGTTCACCACCACCACTATCTCCTCTCTAAACCTGTTCACCACCACTCTCTCCTCTCTAAACCTGTTCACCACCACCACTCTCTCCTCTCTAAACCTGTTCACTACCACCACTATCTCCTCTCTAAACCTGTTCACCACCACCACTCTCTCCTCTCTAAACCTGTTCACCACCACCACTCTCTCCTCTCTAAACCTGTTCACCACCACCACTAACTCCTCTCTAAACCTGTTCACCACCACTCTCTCCTCTCTAAACCTGTTCACCACCACCACTCTCTCCTCTCTAAACCTGTTCACTACCACCACTATCTCCTCTCTAAACCTGTTCACTACCACCACTATCTCCTCTCTAAACCTGTTCACCACCACTCTCTCCTCTCTAAACCTGTTCACCACCACTCTCTCCTCTCTAAACCTGTTCACTACCACCACTCTCTCCTCTCTAAACATGTTCACCACCACCACTATCTCTTCTCTAAACCTGTTCACCACCACCACTCTCTCCTCTCTAAACCTGTTCACCACCACCACTCTCTCCTCTCTAAACCTGTTCACCACCACTCTCTCCTCTCTAAACCTGTTCACCACCACTCTCTCCTCTCTAAACCTGTTCACCACCAAAACTATCTCTTCTCTAAACCTGTTCACCACCACTCTCTCCTCTCTAAACCTGTTCACCACCACCACTCTCTCCTCTCTAAACCTGTTCACCACCACCACTCTCTCCTCTCTAAACCTGTTCACCACCACTCTCTCCTCTCTAAACTTGTTCACCACCACCACTCTCTCCTCTCTAAACCTGTTCACCACCACCACTCTCTCCTCTCTAAACCTGTTCACCACCACTCTCTCCTCTCTAAACCTGTTCACCACCACCACTCTCTCCTCTCTTAACCTGTTCACCACCACCACTCTCTCCTCTCTAAACCTGTTCACCACCACCACTCTCTCCTCTCTAAACCTGTTCACCACCACCACTCTCTCCTCTCTAAACCTGTTCACCACCACCACTCTCTCCTCTATAAACCTGTTCACCACCACCACTCTCTCCTCTCTAAACCTGTTCACCACCACCACTATCTCTTCTCTAAACCTGTTCACCACCACTCTCTCCTCTCTAAACCTGTTCACCACCACCACTCTCTCCTCTCTAAACCTGTTCACCACCACCACTCTCTCCTCTCTAAACCTGTTCACCACCACTCTCTCCTCTCTAAACTTGTTCACCACCACCACTCTCTCCTCTCTAAACCTGTTCACCACCACCACTCTCTCCTCTCTAAACCTGTTCACCACCACTCTCTCCTCTCTAAACCTGTTCACCACCACCACTCTCTCCTCTCTTAACCTGTTCACCACCACCACTCTCTCCTCTCTAAACCTGTTCACCACCACCACTCTCTCCTCTCTAAACCTGTTCACCACCACCACTCTCTCCTCTCTAAACCTGTTCACCACCACCACTCTCTCCTCTATAAACCTGTTCACCACCACCACTCTCTCCTCTCTAAACCTGTTCACCACCACCACTATCTCTTCTCTAAACCTGTTCACCACCACTCTCTCCTCAAAAAACCTGTTCACTACCACCACTCTCTCCTCTCTAAACCTGTTCACCACCACCACTATCTCTTCTCTAAACCTGTTCACCACCACCACTCTCTCCTCTCTAAACCTGTTCACCACCACTCTCTCCTCAAAAAACCTGTTCACCACCACCACTCTCTCCTCTCTAAACCTGTTCACCACCACCACTCTCTCCTCTCTAAACGTGTTCACCGCCACCACTCTCTCCTCTCTAAACCTGTTCACCACCACTCTCTCCACTATAAACCTGTTCACCACCACTATCTCCTCTCTAAACCTGTTCACCACCACTATCTCCTCTCTAAACCTGTTCACCACCACCACTCTCTCCTCTCTAAACCTGTTCACCACCACCACTCTCTCCTCTCTAAACCTGTTCACCACCACCACTCTCTCCTCTCTAAACCTGTTCACCACCACCACTCTCTCCTCTCTAAACCTGTTCACCACCACCACTCTCTCCTCTCTAAACCTGTTCACCACCACCACTCTCTCCTCTCTAAACCTGTTCACCACCACCACTCTCTCCTCTCTAAACCTGTTCACCACCACCACTCTCTCCTCTCTAAACCTGTTCACCACCACCACTCTCTCCTCTCTAAACCTGTTCACCCCCACCACTCTCTCCTCTCTAAACCTGTTCACCACCACCACTCTCTCCTCTCTAAACCTGTTCACCACCACCACTCTCTCCTCTCTAAACCTGTTCACCATCACCACTCTCTCCTCTCTAAACCTGTTCACCAACACCACTCTCTCCTCTCTAAACCTGTTCACCACCACCACTCTCTCCTCTCTAAACCTGTTCACCACCACCACTCTCTCCTCTCTAAACCTGTTCACCAACACCACTCTCTCCTCTCTAAACCTGTTCACCACCACCACTATCTCCTCTCTAAACCTGTTCACTACCACCACTCTCTCCTCTCTAAACCTGTTCACCACCACCACTCTCTCCTCTCTAAACCTGTTCACCACCACTCTCTCCTCTCTAAACCTGTTCACCACCACCACTCTCTCCTCTCTAAACCTGTTCACCACCACCACTATCTCCTCTCTAAACCTGTTCACCACCACCACTCTCTCCTCTCTAAACCTGTTCACCACCACCACTCTCTCCTCTCTAAACCTGTTCACCACCACCACTCTCTCCTCTCTAAACCTGTTCACCACCACCACTCTCTCCTCTCTAAGCCTGTTCACCACCACTCTCTCCTCTATAAACCTGTTCACCACCACCACTCTCTCCTCTCTAAACCTGTTCACTACCACCACTATCTCCTCTCTAAACCTGTTCACCACCACTCTCTCCTCTCTAAACCTGTTCACCACCACCACTATCTCTTCTCTAAACCTGTTCACCACCACTCTCTCCTCTCTAAACCTGTTCACCACCACAACTCTCTCCTCTCTAAACCTGTTCACCACCACTCTCTCCTCTATAAACCTGTTCACCACCACTCTCTCCTCTCTAAACCTGTTCACCACCACCACTATCTCTTCTCTAAACCTGTTCACCACCACCACTCTCTCCTCTCTAAACCTGTTCACCACCACCACTCTCTCCTCTCTAAACCTGTTCACCACCACCACTATCTCTTCTCTAAACCTGTTCACCACCACCACTCTCTCCTCTCTAAACCTGTTCACAACCACCACTCTCTCCTCTCTAAACCTGTTCACCACCACCACTCTCTCCTCTCTAAACCTGTTCACCACCACTCTCTCCTCTCTAAACCTGTTCACCACCACCACTCTCTCCTCTCTACACTTGTTCACCACCACCACTCTCTCCTCTCTAAACCTGTTCACCACCACCACTCTCTCCTCTCTAAACCTGTTCACCACCACTCTCTCCTCTCTAAACCTGTTCACCACCACTCTCTCCTCTCTAAACCTGTTCACCACCACCACTATCTCTTCTCTAAACCTGTTCACCACCACTCTCTCCTCTCTAAACCTGTTCACCACCACCACTATCTCTTCTCTAAACCTGTTCACCACCACTCTCTCCTCTCTAAACCTGTTCACCACCACCACTCTCTCCTCTCTAAACCTGTTCACCACCACCACTATCTCTTCTCTAAACCTGTTCACCACCACTCTCTCCTCTCTAAACCTGTTCACCACCACCACTCTCTCCTCTCTAAACCTGTTCACCACCACCACTATCTCTTCTCTAAACCTGTTCACCACCAATTTCTCTTCTCTAAACCTGTTCACCACCACCACTCTCTCCTCTCTAAACCTGTTCACCACCACCACTCTCTCCTCTCTAAACCTGTTCACCACCACCACTCTCTCCTCTCTAAACCTGTTCACCACCACTCTCTCCTCTCTAAACCTGTTCACCACCACTCTCTCCTCTCTAAACCTGTTCACCACCACCACTCTCTCCTCTCTAAACCTGTTCACCACCACTCTCTCCTCTCTAAACCTGTTCACCACCACTCTCTCCTCTCTAAACATGTTCACCACCACCACTCTCTCCTCTCTAAACCTGTTCACTACTACCACTCTCTCCTCTATAAACCTGTTCACCACCACTCTCTCCTCTCTAAACCTGTTCACCACCACTCTCTCCTCTCTAAACCTGTTCACCACCACCACTCTCTCCTCTCTAAACCTGTTCACCACCACTACTCTCTCCTCTCTACACTTGTTCACCACCACTCTCTCCTCTCTAAACCTGTTCACCACCACTCTCTCCTCTCTAAACCTGTTCACCACCACCACTCTCTCCTCTCTAAACCTGTTCACCACAAATCTCTCCTCTCTAAACCTGTTCACCACCACCACTATCTCTTCTCTAAACCTGTTCACCACCACTCTCTCCTCTCTAAACCTGTTCACCACCACCACTCTCTCCTCTCTAAACCTGTTCACCACCACCACTCTCTCCTCTCTAAACTTGTTCACCACCACTCTCTCCTCTCTAAACCTGTTCACCACCACTATCTCCTCTCTAAACCTGTTCACCACCACCACTCTCTCCTCTCTAAACCTGTTCACCACCACCACTCTCTCCTCTCTAAACCTGTTCACCACCACTCTCTCCTCTCTAAACCTGTTCACCACCACTCTCTCCTCTCTAAACCTGTTCACCACCACTATCTCCTCTCTAAACCTGTTCACCACCACCACTCTCTCCTCTCTAAACCTGTTCACCACCACTATCTCCTCTCTAAACCAGTTCACCACCACCACTCTCTCCTCTCTAAACCTGTTCACCACCACCACTCTCTCCTCTCTAAACCTGTTCACCACCACTCTCTCCTCTCTAAACCTGTTCACCACCACCACTCTCTCCTCTCTAAACCTGTTCACCACCACTCTCTCCTCTCTAAACCTGTTCACCACCACTCTCTCCTCTCTAAACCTGTTCACCACCACCACTCTCTCCTCTCTAAACCTGTTCACCACCACCACTCTCTCTAAACCTGTTCACTACCACCACTATCTCCTCTCTAAACATGTTCACCACCACTCTCTCCTCTCTAAACCTGTTCACCACCACTCTCTCCTCTATAAATCTGTTCACCACCACCACTCTCTCCTCTCTAAACCTGTTCACTACCACCACTCTCTCCTCTCTAAACCTGTTCACTACCACCACTCTCTCCTCTCTAAACCTGTTCACCACCACCACTATCTCCTCTCTAAACCTGTTCACCACCACCACTCTCTCCTCTCTAAACCTGTTCACCACCACCACTCTCTCCTCTCTAAACCTGTTCACCACCACCACTCTCTCCTCTCTAAACCTGTTCACCACCACCACTCTCTCCTCTCTAAACCTGTTCACTACCACAACTATCTCCTCTCTAAACCTGTTCACCACCACTCTCTCCTCTCTAAACCTGTTCACCACCACCACTCTCTCCTCTCTAAACCTGTTCACCACCACTCTCTCCTCTCTAAACCTGTTCACCACCACCACTCTCTCCTCTCTAAACCTGTTCACCACCACTCTCTCCTCTCTAAACCTGTTCACCACCACCAATCTCTCCTCTCTAAACCTGTTCACCACCACCACTCTCTCCTCTCTAAACCTGTTCACCACCACTCTCTCCTCTCTAAACCTGTTCACCACCACTCTCTCCTCTCTAAACATGTTCACCACCACCACTCTCTCCTCTCTAAACCTGTTCACTACTACCACTCTCTCCTCTATAAACCTGTTCACCACCACTCTCTCCTCTCTAAACCTGTTCACCACCACTCTCTCCTCTCTAAACCTGTTCACCACCACCACTCTCTCCTCTCTAAACCTGTTCACCACCACCACTCTCTCCTCTCTACACTTGTTCACCACCACTCTCTCCTCTCTAAACCTGTTCACCACCACTCTCTACTCTCTAAACCTGTTCACCACCACCACTCTCTCCTCTCTAAACCTGTTCACCACAAATCTCTCCTCTCTAAACCTGTTCACCACCACCACTATCTCTTCTCTAAACCTGTTCACCACCACTCTCTCCTCTCTAAACCTGTTCACCACCACCACTCTCTCCTCTCTAAACCTGTTCACCACCACCACTCTCTCCTCTCTAAACTTGTTCACCACCACTCTCTCCTCTCTAAACCTGTTCACCACCACTATCTCCTCTCTAAACCTGTTCACCACCACCACTCTCTCCTCTCTAAACCTGTTCACCACCACCACTCTCTCCTCTCTAAACCTGTTCACCACCACTCTCTCCTCTCTAAACCTGTTCACCACCACCACTCTCTCCTCTCTAAACCTGTTCACCACCACTATCTCCTCTCTAAACCAGTTCACCACCACCACTCTCTCCTCTCTAAACCTGTTCACCACCACCACTCTCTCCTCTCTAAACCTGTTCACCACCACTCTCTCCTCTCTAAACCTGTTCACCACCACCACTCTCTCCTCTCTAAACCTGTTCACCACCACTCTCTCCTCTCTAAACCTGTTCACCACCACTCTCTCCTCTCTAAACCTGTTCACCACCACCACTCTCTCCTCTCTAAACCTGTTCACCACCACCACTCTCTCTAAACCTGTTCACCACCACCACTATCTCCTCTCTAAACATGTTCACCACCACTCTCTCCTCTCTACACCTGTTCACCACCACTCTCTCCTCTATAAATCTGTTCACCACCACCACTCTCTCCTCTCTAAACCTGTTCACCACCACCACTCTCTCCTCTCTAAACCTGTTCACCACCACTCTCTCCTCTCTAAACCTGTTCACCATCACCAATCTCTCCTCTCTAAACCTGTTCACCACCACCACTCTCTCCTCTCTAAACCTGTTCACCACCACTCTCTCCTCTCTAAACCTGTTCACCACCACTCTCTCCTCTCTAAACATGTTCACCACCACCACTCTCTCCTCTCTAAACCTGTTCACTACTACCACTCTCTCCTCTATAAACCTGTTCACCACGACTCTCTCCTCTCTAAACCTGTTCACCACCACTCTCTCCTCTCTAAACCTGTTCACCACCACCACTCTCTCCTCTCTAAACCTGTTCACCACCACCACTCTCTCCTCTCTACACTTGTTCACCACCACTCTCTCCTCTCTAAACCTGTTCACCACCACTCTCTCCTCTCTAAACCTGTTCACCACCACCACTCTCTCCTCTCTAAACCTGTTCACCACAAATCTCTCCTCTCTAAACCTGTTCACCACCACCACTATCTCTTCTCTAAACCTGTTCACCACCACTCTCTCCTCTCTAAACCTGTTCACCACCACCACTCTCTCCTCTCTAAACCTGTTCACCACCACCACTCTCTCCTCTCTAAACTTGTTCACCACCACTCTCTCCTCTCTAAACCTGTTCACCACCACTATCTCCTCTCTAAACCTGTTCACCACCACCACTCTCTCCTCTCTAAACCTGTTCACCACCACCACTCTCTCCTCTCTAAACCTGTTCACCACCACTCTCTCCTCTCTAAACCTGTTCACCACCACCACTCTCTCCTCTCTAAACCTGTTCACCACCACTATCTCCTCTCTAAACCAGTTCACCACCACCACTCTCTCCTCTCTAAACCTGTTCACCACCACCACTCTCTCCTCTCTAAACCTGTTCACCACCACTCTCTCCTCTCTAAACCTGTTCACCACCACCACTCTCTCCTCTCTAAACCTGTTCACCACCACTCTCTCCTCTCTAAACCTGTTCACCACCACTCTCTCCTCTCTAAACCTGTTCACCACCACCACTCTCTCCTCTCTAAACCTGTTCACCACCACCACTCTCTCTAAACCTGTTCACTACCACCACTATCTCCTCTCTAAACATGTTCACCACCACTCTCTCCTCTCTACACCTGTTCACCACCACTCTCTCCTCTATAAATCTGTTCACCACCACCACTCTCTCCTCTCTAAACCTGTTCACTACCACCACTCTCTCCTCTCTAAACCTGTTCACTACCACCACTCTCTCCTCTCTAAACCTGTTCACCACCACCACTATCTCCTCTCTAAACCTGTTCACCACCACCACTCTCTCCTCTCTAAACCTGTTCACCACCACCACTCTCTCCTCTCTAAACCTGTTCACCACCACCACTCTCTCCTCTCTAAACCTGTTCACCACCACCACTCTCTCCTCTCTAAACCTGTTCACTACCACAACTATCTCCTCTCTAAACCTGTTCACCACCACTCTCTCCTCTCTAAACCTGTTCACCACCACCACTCTCTCCTCTCTAAACCTGTTCACCACCACCACTATCTCCTCTCTAAACCTGTTCACCACCACTCTCTCCTCTCTAAACCTGTTCACCACCACCACTCTCTCCTCTCTAAACCTGTTCACCACCACTCTCTCCTCTCTAAACCTGTTCACCACCACCAATCTCTCCTCTCTAAACCTGTTCACCACCACTATCTCCTCTCTAAACCTGTTCACCACCACCACTCTCTCCTCTCTAAACCTGTTCACCACCACTCTCTCCTCTCTAAACCTGTTCACTACCACCACTATCTCCTCTCTAAACCTGTTCACCACCACCACTCTCTCCTCTCTAAACCTGTTCACCACCACCACTCTCTCCTCTCTAAACCTGTTCACCACCACCACTCTCTCCTCTCTAAACCTGTTCACCACCACCACTCTCTCCTCTCTAAACTTGTTCACCACCACCACTCTCTCCTCTCTAAACCTGTTCACCACCACTCTCTCCTCTCTAAACCTGTTCACTACCACCACTATCTCCTCTCTAAACCTGTTCACTACCACCACTCTCTCCTCTCTAAACCTGTTCACTACCACCACTATCTCCTCTCTAAACCTGTTCACTACCACCACTATCTCCTCTCTAAACCTGTTCACTACCACCACTCTCTCCTCTCTAAACCTGTTCACCACCACCACTCTCTCCTCTCTAAACTTGTTCACCACCACCACTCTCTCCTCTCTAAACCTGTTCACCACCACTCTCTCCTCTCTAAACTTGTTCACCACCACCACTCTCTCCTCTCTAAACCTGTTCACCACCACTCTCTCCTCTCTAAACCTGTTCACCAACACCACTCTCTCCTCTCTAAACCTGTTCACCACCACCACTCTCTCCTCTCTAAACCTGTTCACCACCACCACTCTCTCCTCTCTAAACCTGTTCACCACCACTCTCTCCTCTCTAAACCTGTTCACCACCACTCTCTCCTCTCTAAACCTGTTCACCACCACTCTCTCCTCTCTAAACCTGTTCACCACCACCACTCTCTCCTCTCTAAACCTGTTCACCACCACCACTCTCTCCTCTCTAAACCTGTTCACCACCACCACTCTCTCCTCTCTAAACCTGTTCACCACCACCACTCTCTCCTCTCTAAACTTGTTCACCACCACCACTCTCTCCTCTCTAAACCTGTTCACCACCACTCTCTCCTCTCTAAACCTGTTCACTACCACCACTATCTCCTCTCTAAACCTGTTCACTACCACCACTATCTCCTCTCTAAACCTGTTCACTACCACCACTCTCTCCTCTCTAAACCTGTTCACCACCACCACTCTCTCCTCTCTAAACTTGTTCACCACCACCACTCTCTCCTCTCTAAACCTGTTCACCACCACTCTCTCCTCTCTAAACCTGTTCACCAACACCACTCTCTCCTCTCTAAACCTGTTCACCACCACTCTCTCCTCTCTAAACCTGTTCACTACCACCACTCTCTCCTCTCTAAACCTGTTCACCACCACCACTCTCTCCTCTCTAAACCTGTTCACCACCACCACTCTCTCCTCTCTAAACTTGTTCACCACCACCACTCTCTCCTCTCTAAACCTGTTCACCACCACTCTCTCCTCTCTAAACCTGTTCACTACCACCACTATCTCCTCTCTAAACCTGTTCACTACCACCACTATCTCCTCTCTAAACCTGTTCACTACCACCACTCTCTCCTCTCTAAACCTGTTCACCACCACCACTCTCTCCTCTCTAAACTTGTTCACCACCACCACTCTCTCCTCTCTAAACCTGTTCACCACCACTCTCTCCTCTCTAAACCTGTTCACCAACACCACTCTCTCCTCTCTAAACCTGTTCACCAACACCACTCTCTCCTCTCTAAACCTGTTCACCACCACCACTCTCTCCTCTCTAAACCTGTTCACCACCACTCTCTCCTCTCTAAACCTGTTCACCACCACTATCTCCTCTCTAAACCTGTTCACTACCACCACTATCTCCTCTCTAAACCTGTTCACTACCACCACTCTCTCCTCTCTAAACCTGTTCACCACCACCACTCTCCCCTCTCTAAACCTGTTCACTACCACCACTATCTCCTCTCTAAACCTGTTCACTACCACCACTATCTCCTCTCTAAACCTGTTCACTACCACCACTCTCTCCTCTCTAAACCTGTTCACCACCACCACTCTCTACTCTCTAAACTTGTTCACCACCACCACTCTCTCCTCTCTAAACCTGTTCACCACCACTCTCTCCTCTCTAAACCTGTTCACCAACACCACTCTCTCCTCTCTAAACCTGTTCACCAACACCACTCTCTCCTCTCTAAACCTGTTCACCACCACCACTCTCTCCTCTCTAAACCTGTTCACCACCACTCTCTCCTCTCTAAACCTGTTCACCACCACTCTCTCCTCTCTAAACCTGTTCACCACCACTCTCTCCTCTCTAAACCTGTTCACCACCACTCTCTCCTCTCTAAACCTGTTCACCACCACCACTCTGTCCTCTCTAAACCTGTTCACCACCACCACTCTCTCCTCTCTAAACCTGTTCACCGCCACCACTCTCTCCTCTCTAAACCTGTTCACCACCACTCTCTCCTCTCTAAACCTGTTCACCACCACCACTCTCTCCTCTCTAAACCTGTTCACCACCACCACTCTCTCCACTATAAACCTGTTCACCACCACCACTCTCTCCTCTCTAAACCTGTTCACCACCACCACTCTCTCCTCTCTAAACCTGTTCACCACCACCACTCTCTCCTCTCTAAACCTGTTCACCACCACTCTCTCCTCTCTAAACCTGTTCACCACCACCACTCTCTCCTCTCTAAACCTGTTCACCACCACTCTCTCCTCTCTAAACCTGTTCACCACCACCACTCTCTCCTCTCTAAACCTGTTCACCACCACCACTCTCTCCTCTCTAAACCTGTTCACCACTACTCTCTCCTCTCTAAACCTGTTCACCACCACCACTCTCTCCTCTCTAAACCTGTTCACCACCACCACTCTCTCCTCTCTAAACCTGTTCACCACCACCACTCTCTCCTCTCTAAACCTGTTCACTACCACAACTATCTCCTCTCTAAACCTGTTCACCACCACTCTCTCCTCTCTAAACCTGTTCACCACCACCACTCTCTCCTCTCTAAACCTGTTCACCACCACCACTATCTCCTCTCTAAACCTGTTCACCACCACTCTCTCCTCTCTAAACCTGTTCACCACCACCACCACTCTCTCCTCTCTAAACCTGTTCACCACCACTCTCTCCTCTCTAAACCTGTTCACCACCACCAATCTCTCCTCTCTAAACCTGTTCACCACCACTATCTCCTCTCTAAACCTGTTCACCACCACCACTCTCTCCTCTCTAAACCTGTTCACCACCACTCTCTCCTCTCTAAACCTGTTCACCACCACTCTCTCCTCTCTAAACCTGTTCACCACCACCACTCTCTCCTCTCTAAACCTGTTCACCACCACCACTCTCTCCTCTCTAAACCTGTTCACCACCACCACTCTCTCCTCTCTAAACCTGTTCACCACCACCACTCTCTCCTCTCTAAACTTGTTCACCACCACCACTCTCTCCTCTCTAAACCTGTTCACCACCACTCTCTCCTCTCTAAACCTGTTCACTACCACCACTATCTCCTCTCTAAACCTGTTCACTACCACCACTATCTCCTCTCTAAACCTGTTCACTACCACCACTCTCTCCTCTCTAAACCTGTTCACCACCACCACTCTCTCCTCTCTAAACTTGTTCACCACCACCACTCTCTCCTCTCTAAACCTGTTCACCACCGCTCTCTCCTCTCTAAACTTGTTCACCACCACCACTCTCTCCTCTCTAAACCTGTTCACCACCACTCTCTCCTCTCTAAACCTGTTCACCAACACCACTCTCTCCTCTCTAAACCTGTTCACCACCACCACTCTCTCCTCTCTAAACCTGTTCACCACCACCACTCTCTCCTCTCTAAACCTGTTCACCACCACCACTCTCTCCTCTCTAAACTTGTTCACCACCACTCTCTCCTCTATAAACCTGTTCACCACCACCACTCTCTCCTCTCTAAACCTGTTCACCACCACTCTCTCCTCTCTAAACCTGTTCACTACCACCACTATCTCCTCTCTAAACCTGTTCACTACCACCACTCTCTACTCTCTAAACCTGTCCACCACCACCACTCTCTCCTCTATAAACCTGTTCACCACCACCACTATCTCCTCTCTAAACCTGTTCACCACCACTCTCTCCTCTCTAAACCTGTTCACCACCACCACTCTCTCCTCTCTAAACCTGTTCACCACCACTCTCTCCTCTCTAAACCTGTTCACCACCACTCTCTCCTCTCTAAACCTGTTCACCACCACCACTCTCTCCTCTCTAAACCTGTTCACCACCACCACTCTCTCCTCTATAAACCTGTTCACCACCACCACTCTCTCCTCTCTAAACCTGTTCACCACCACTCTCTCCTCTCTAAACCTGTCCACCACCACCACTCTCTCCGCTATAAACCTGTTCACCACCACCACTATCTCCTCTCTAAACCTGTTCACCACCACTCTCTCCTCTCTAAACCTGTTCACCACCACTCTCTCCTCTCTAAACCTGTTCACCACCACCACTCTCTCCTCTCTAAACCTGTTCACCACCACTCTCTCCTCTCTAAACCTGTTCACCACCACCACTCTCTCCTCTCTAAACCTGTTCACCACCACTCTCTCCTCTCTAAACCTGTTCACCACCACCACTCTCTCCTCTCTAAACCTGTTCACCACCACCACTCTCTCCTCTCTAAACCTGTTCACCACCACCACTCTCTCCTCTCTAAACCTGTTCACCACCACCACTCTCTCCTCTCTAAACCTGTTCACCACCACTACTCTCTCCTCTCTAAACCTGTTCACCACCACCACTCTCTCCTCTCTAAACCTGTTCACCACCACCACTCTCTCCTCTCTAAACCTGTTCACCACCACCACTCTCTACTCTCTAAACCTGTTCACCACCACCACTCTCTCCTCTCTAAACCTGTTCACCACCACCACTCTCTCCTCTCTAAACCTGTTCACCACCACCACTCTCTCCTCTCTAAACCTGTTCACCACCACCACTCTCTCCTCTCTAAACCTGTTCACCACCACCACTCTCTCCTCTCTAAACCTGTCCACCACCACCACTCTCTCCTCTCTAAACCTGTTCACCACCACCACTATCTCCTCTCTAAACCTGTTCACCACCACTCTCTCCTCTCTAAACCTGTTCACCACCACCACTCTCTCCTCTCTAAACCTGTTCACCACCACCACTCTCTCCTCTCTAAACCTGTTCACCACCACCACTCTCTCCTCTCTAAACCTGTTCACCACCACCACTCTCTCCTCTCTAAACCTGTCCACCACCACCACTATCTCCTCTCTAAACCTGTCCACCACCACCACTATCTCCTCTCTAAACCTGTTCACCACCACTATCTCCTCTCTAAACCTGTTCACCACCACTCTCTCCTCTCTAAACCTGTTCACCAACACCACTCTCTCCTCTCTAAACCTGTTCACCAACACCACTCTCTCCTCTCTAAACCTGTTCACCAACACCACTCTCTCCTCTATAAACCTGTTCACCACCACTCTCTCCTCTCTAAACCTGTTCACCACCACCACTCTCTCCTCTCTAAACCTGTTCACCAACACCACTCTCTCCTCTCTAAACCTGTTCACCAACACCACTCTCTCCTCTCTAAACCTGTTCACCACCACCACTCTCTCCTCTCTAAACCTGTTCACCACCACCACTCTCTCCTCTCTAAACCTGTTCACCACCACTACTCTCTCCTCTCTAAACCTGTTCACCACCACCACTCTCTCCTCTCTAAACCTGTTCACCACCACCACTCTCTCCTCTCTAAACCTGTTCACCACCACCACTCTCTCCTCTCTAAACCTGTTCACCACCACCACTCTCTCCTCTCTAAACCTGTTCACCACCACCACTCTCTCCTCTCTAAACCTGTTCACCACCACCACTCTCTCCTCTCTAAACCTGTTCACCACCACCACTCTCTCCTCTCTAAACCTGTTCACCACCACCACTCTCTCCTCTCTAAACCTGTCCACCACCACCACTCTCTCCTCTCTAAACCTGTTCACCACCACTCTCTCCTCTCTAAACCTGTTCACCACCACCACTCTCTCCTCTCTAAACCTGTTCACCACCACCACTCTCTCCTCTCTAAACCTGTTCACCACCACCACTCTCTCCTCTCTAAACCTGTTCACCACCACCACTCTCTCCTCTCTAAACCTGTCCACCACCACCACTATCTCCTCTCTAAACCTGTCCACCACCACCACTATCTCCTCTCTAAACCTGTTCACCACCACTATCTCCTCTCTAAACCTGTTCACCACCACTCTCTCCTCTCTAAACCTGTTCACCAACACCACTCTCTCCTCTCTAAACCTGTTCACCAACACCACTCTCTCCTCTCTAAACCTGTTCACCAACACCACTCTCTCCTCTATAAACCTGTTCACCACCACTCTCTCCTCTCTAAACCTGTTCACCACCACCACTCTCTCCTCTCTAAACCTGTTCACCAACACCACTCTCTCCTCTCTAAACCTGTTCACCAACACCACTCTCTCCTCTCTAAACCTGTTCACCAACACCACTCTCTCCTCTATAAACCTGTTCACCACCACTCTCTCCTCTCTAAACCTGTTCACCACCACCACTCTCTCCTCTCTAAACCTGTTCACCACCACCACTCTCTCCTCTCTAAACCTGTTCACCACCACCACTCTCTCCTCTCTAAACCTGTTCACCACCACCACTCTCTCCTCTCTAAACCTGTTCACCACCACTACTCTCTCCTCTCTAAACCTGTTCACCACCACCACTCTCTCCTCTCTAAACCTGTTCACCACCACCACTCTCTCCTCTCTAAACCTGTTCACCACCACCACTCTCTACTCTCTAAACCTGTTCACCACCACCACTCTCTCCTCTCTAAACCTGTTCACCACCACCACTCTCTCCTCTCTAAACCTGTTCACCACCACCACTCTCTCCTCTCTAAACCTGTTCACCACCACCACTCTCTCCTCTCTAAACCTGTTCACCACCACCACTCTCTCCTCTCTAAACCTGTCCACCACCACCACTCTCTCCTCTCTAAACCTGTTCACCACCACCACTATCTCCTCTCTAAACCTGTTCACCACCACTCTCTCCTCTCTAAACCTGTTCACCACCACCACTCTCTCCTCTCTAAACCTGTTCACCACCACCACTCTCTCCTCTCTAAACCTGTTCACCACCACCACTCTCTCCTCTCTAAACCTGTTCACCACCACCACTCTCTCCTCTCTAAACCTGTCCACCACCACCACTATCTCCTCTCTAAACCTGTCCACCACCACCACTATCTCCTCTCTAAACCTGTTCACCACCACTATCTCCTCTCTAAACCTGTTCACCACCACTCTCTCCTCTCTAAACCTGTTCACCAACACCACTCTCTCCTCTCTAAACCTGTTCACCAACACCACTCTCTCCTCTCTAAACCTGTTCACCAACACCACTCTCTCCTCTATAAACCTGTTCACCACCACTCTCTCCTCTCTAAACCTGTTCACCACCACCACTCTCTCCTCTCTAAACCTGTTCACCAACACCACTCTCTCCTCTCTAAACCTGTTCACCAACACCACTCTCTCCTCTCTAAACCTGTTCACCACCACCACTCTCTCCTCTCTAAACCTGTTCACCACCACCACTCTCTCCTCTCTAAACCTGTTCACCACCACTACTCTCTCCTCTCTAAACCTGTTCACCACCACCACTCTCTCCTCTCTAAACCTGTTCACCACCACCACTCTCTCCTCTCTAAACCTGTTCACCACCACCACTCTCTCCTCTCTAAACCTGTTCACCACCACCACTCTCTCCTCTCTAAACCTGTTCACCACCACCACTCTCTCCTCTCTAAACCTGTTCACCACCACCACTCTCTCCTCTCTAAACCTGTTCACCACCACCACTCTCTCCTCTCTAAACCTGTTCACCACCACCACTCTCTCCTCTCTAAACCTGTCCACCACCACCACTCTCTCCTCTCTAAACCTGTTCACCACCACTCTCTCCTCTCTAAACCTGTTCACCACCACCACTCTCTCCTCTCTAAACCTGTTCACCACCACCACTCTCTCCTCTCTAAACCTGTTCACCACCACCACTCTCTCCTCTCTAAACCTGTTCACCACCACCACTCTCTCCTCTCTAAACCTGTCCACCACCACCACTATCTCCTCTCTAAACCTGTCCACCACCACCACTATCTCCTCTCTAAACCTGTCCACCACCACCACTATCTCCTCTCTAAACCTGTTCACCACCACTCTCTCCTCTCTAAACCTGTTCACCAACACCACTCTCTCCTCTCTAAACCTGTTCACCAACACCACTCTCTCCTCTCTAAACCTGTTCACCAACACCACTCTCTCCTCTATAAACCTGTTCACCACCACTCTCTCCTCTCTAAACCTGTTCACCACCACCACTCTCTCCTCTCTAAACCTGTTCACCACCACCACTCTCTCCTCTCTAAACCTGTTCACCAACACCACTCTCTCCTCTCTAAACCTGTTCACCAACACCACTCTCTCCTCTCTAAACCTGTTCACCAACACCACTCTCTCCTCTATAAACCTGTTCACCACCACTCTCTCCTCTCT
This sequence comes from Salvelinus fontinalis, assembly GCF_029448725.1. Classification (NCBI taxonomy): domain Eukaryota; kingdom Metazoa; phylum Chordata; class Actinopteri; order Salmoniformes; family Salmonidae; genus Salvelinus; species Salvelinus fontinalis. The sequence goes on from NW_026601356.1 coordinate 32,306, forward strand.
AAACCTGTTCACCACCACCACTCTCTCCTCTCTAAACCTGTTCACCAACACCACTCTCTCCTCTCTAAACCTGTTCACCAACACCACTCTCTCCTCTCTAAACCTGTTCACCAACACCACTCTCTCCTCTCTAAACCTGTTCACCAACACCACTCTCTCCTCTATAAACCTGTTCACCACCACTCTCTCCTCTCTAAACCTGTTCACCACCACCACTCTCTCCTCTCTAAACCTGTTCACCAACTCCACTCTCTCCTCTCTAAACCTGTTCACCAACACCACTCTCTCCTCTCTAAACCAGTTCACCACCCTCACTCTCTCCTCTCTAAACCTGTTCACCAACACCACTCTCTCCTCTCTAAACCTGTTCACCAACACCACTCTCTCCTCTCTAAACCTGTTCACCAACACCACTCTCTCCTCTCTAAACCTGTTCACCAACACCACTCTCTCCTCTCTAAACCTGTTCACCACCACCACTCTCTCCTCTCTAAACCTGTCCACCACCACCACTATCTCCTCTCTAAACCTGTCCACCACCACCACTATCTCCTCTCTAAACCTGTTCACCACCACTATCTCCTCTCTAAACCTGTTCACCACCACTCTCTCCTCTCTAAACCTGTTCACCAACACCACTCTCTCCTCTCTAAACCTGTTCACCAACACCACTCTCTCCTCTCTAAACCTGTTCACCAACACCACTCTCTCCTCTATAAACCTGTTCACCACCACTCTCTCCTCTCTAAACCTGTTCACCACCACCACTCTCTCCTCTCTAAACCTGTTCACCAACACCACTCTCTCCTCTCTAAACCTGTTCACCAACACCACTCTCTCCTCTCTAAACCTGTTCACCACCACCACTCTCTCCTCTCTAAACCTGTTCACCACCACCACTCTCTCCTCTCTAAACCTGTTCACCACCACTACTCTCTCCTCTCTAAACCTGTTCACCACCACCACTCTCTCCTCTCTAAACCTGTTCACCACCACCACTCTCTCCTCTCTAAACCTGTTCACCACCACCACTCTCTCCTCTCTAAACCTGTTCACCACCACCACTCTCTCCTCTCTAAACCTGTTCACCACCACCACTCTCTCCTCTCTAAACCTGTTCACCACCACCACTCTCTCCTCTCTAAACCTGTCCACCACCACCACTATCTCCTCTCTAAACCTGTCCACCACCACCACTATCTCCTCTCTAAACCTGTTCACCACCACTATCTCCTCTCTAAACCTGTTCACCACCACTCTCTCCTCTCTAAACCTGTTCACCAACACCACTCTCTCCTCTCTAAACCTGTTCACCAACACCACTCTCTCCTCTATAAACCTGTTCACCACCACTCTCTCCTCTCTAAACCTGTTCACCACCACCACTCTCTCCTCTCTAAACCTGTTCACCAACACCACTCTCTCCTCTCTAAACCTGTTCACCAACACCACTCTCTCCTCTCTAAACCTGTTCACCACCACCACTCTCTCCTCTCTAAACCTGTTCACCAACACCACTCTCTCCTCTCTAAACCTGTTCACCAACACCACTCTCTCCTCTCTAAACCTGTTCACCAACACCACTCTCTCCTCTCTAAACCTGTTCACCAACACCACTCTCTCCTCTCTAAACCTGTTCACCAACACCACTCTCTCCTCTCTAAACCTGTTCACCAACACCACTCTCTCCTCTCTAAACCTGTTCACCAACACCACTCTCTCCTCTCTAAACCTGTTCACCAACACCACTCTCTCCTCTCTAAACCTGTTCACCAACACCACTCTCTCCTCTCTAAACCTGTTCACCAACACCACTCTCTCCTCTCTAAACCTGTTCACGCTATGTATAGTGTACATCTCTCTACCCACTTTCCCTTCCGCCCTCCCTCCCTCCCTCCCTCCCTCCCTCCCTCCCTCCCTCCCGCCCTCCCTCCCTCCCTCCCTCCCTCCCTCCCTCCCTCACTCTCTCCCTCTATCTTTTTCTCTCTCACCTTGACCCCTCTTTCTCTCCCTCCCACACAAACCTTCCTTCCCTCTCTGCCCCATCTGCTCTCTCTCTCTCACACACATACACCCCTTCCCTCTTCATACCTCTCTGCCTTTCCCTCTATTTTTGTTCTCTCTCTCCATCTCTCTCTCGCCTCCTCTCTCTCCCGCTCTCTCTCCTCCTCTCCTCTCTAGGGACAGTAGTGTTCTTCTTAGACAGTGCAGAGTGGTTTGTTCCAGGGAAGGAAGGGAGGAAAGGAAGGAAGGAAGGAAGGAAGGAAGGAAGGAAGGAAGGAAGGAAGGAAGGAAGGAAGGAAGGAAGGAAGGAAGGAAGGAAAAGGAGTAACTACTATCTTTCATTCTGAGAGAGATGGATCTGACTCAGTGGAGAATTGAAAGGGGGTAGGAGAAAGTGAAAGAAAGACACGAGAAACAGAGAGAGAGAGAGAGATCTTAGAAAACGGGGTGGCTGTTTCTACTCAATGCACTGATCACCAGGAACGTCGGGAAGGGGAGAGGACATTCTAACTAGGGAATAATCCACTAGAGATGACTATAATCTGTACAGTAGTTAGAAAGACTGCTATTTAATCCCTTACTCTCTCTCCCTCTATTGTACAACTCATGCCCTTTCCTCCTCTCTTCCTCTAGTCTGTCTCTTCTATTCTCTCTCCCTCACTCTCATCACACTAGTCTGTCTCTTCTATTCTCTCTCCCTCACTCTCGTCTCTCATCACACTAGTCTGTCTATTCTATTCTCTCTCCCTCACTCTCGTCTCTCATCACACTAGTCTGTCTATTCTATTCTCTCTCCCTCACTCTCGTCTCTCATCACACTAGTCTGTCTATTCTATTCTCTCTCCCTCACTCTCGTCTCTCATCACACTAGTCTGTCTCTTCTATTCTCTCCCCCTCACTCCCGTCTCTCATCACACTTTCCCACATCAGAGTACACACACCAAACACACACCTAGTACCCGTGAAGACACACACCAAACACACACCTAGTACCCGTGAAGACACACACCAAACACACATCTAGTACCCGTGAAGACACACACCAAACACAGACCTAGTACCCGTGAAGACACACACCAAACACACACCTAGTACCCGTGAAGACACACACCAAACACAGACCTAGAACCCGTGAAGACACACACCAAACACACACCTAGTACCCGTGAGGACACACACCAAACACACACCTAGTACCCGTGAAGACACACACAAAACACAGACCTAGTACCCGTGAAGACACACACCAAACACAGACCTAGAACCCGTGAAGACACACACCAAACACACACCTAGTACCCGTGAAGACACACACCAAACACAGACCTAGTACCCGTGAAGACACACACCAAACACAGACCTAGTACCCGTGAAGACACACACCAAACACACACCTAGTACCCGTGAAGACACACACCAAACACAGACCTAGAACCCGTGAAGACACACACCAAACACACACCTAGTACCCGTGAAGACACACACCAAACACAGACCTAGAACCCGTGAAGACACACACCAAACACACACCTAGTACCCGTGAAGACACACACCAAACACACACCTAGTACCCGTGAAGACACACACCAAACACACACCTAGTACCCGTGAAGACACACACCAAACACACACCTAGTACCCGTGAAGACACACACCAAACACAGACCTAGTACCCGTGAAGACACACACCAAACACAGACCTAGTACCCGTGAAGACACACACCAAACACACACCTAGTACCCGTGAAGACACACACCAAACACACACCTAGTACCCGTGAAGACACACACCAAACACACACCTAGTACCCGTGAAGACACACACCAAACACACACCTAGTACCCGTGAAGACACACACCAAACACAGACCTAGTACCCGTGAAGACACACACCAAACACAAACCTAGTACCCGTGAAGACACACACCAAACACAGACCTAGAACCCGTGAAGACACACACCAAACACACACCTAGTACCCGTGAAGACACACACCAAACACACACCTAGTACCCGTGAAGACACACCAAACACAGACCTAGTACCCGTGAAGACACACACCAAACACAGACCTAGAACCCGTGAAGACACACACCAAACACACACCTAGTACCCGTGAAGACACACACCAAACACACACCTAGTACCCGTGAAGACACACACCAAACACACACCTAGTACCCGTGAAGACACACACCAAACACAGACCTAGTACCCGTGAAGACACACACCAAACACAGACCTAGTACCCGTGAAGACACACACCAAACACAGACCTAGAACCCGTGAAGACACACACCAAACACACACCTAGTACCCGTGAAGACACACACCAAACACACACCTAGTACCCGTGAAGACACACACCAAACACAAACCTAGTATCCGTGAAGACACACACACACACAGGAGAAATGAGCTGCATGTTGTCACCTGTATAGTGAGCTATAAACTCCATCCATTATGATGTAGCTCTATGATGAACAGGAAAGGTTTGGTTGTAGCATCACACTTGAGAATGAAGCAAAGCAACATTAACTCAAGTATCATCGCATCCAACTGAGAGACCACTCAATGCTTCTCGCAATGAATAGCTGTGTGTGTGTGTGTGTGTGTGTGTGTGTGTGTGTGTGTGTGTGTGTGTGTGTGTGTGTGTGTGTGTGTGTGTGTGTGTGTGTGTGTGTGTGTGTGTGTGTGTGTGTGTGTGTGTGTGTGTGCGTGTGTGTGTGTGTGTGTGTGGGGGGGGGGGGGGGGGGGGGGGAAATTGAAAGAGGAAAATATGTGTGTTTGTGTGATTGCCTGGCACAATTTGGACTCAATAACTAAATTGTTTACTGGCTCCGATCTCATCAAAAGCTGTGAAAACAATCAACGCTCTTATCTTTTGGACCGTTCGCTTGCCGTAGAACAACTCAGGTAATAATAAGGTACTTATGATGCTGATTGGGTGTTGAAGTGGTTTGGGATGAGACAAAGACACAGAGAGAGAAGAGCACGTAGCAACGGAGACAGACAGACTCTCAAATTCAAATTCAAATGGCTTTATTGACATGAGTAAAATTGCATAAATATTGACAAAGCATTATGAACACCTACTGTTTCCATGACAGACCGACCAGGTGAATCCAAGTGAAAACTTTGATCCTTTCTTGATGTCATTTGTTAAAACAATTGAGACATGGATTGTGTATGTGTGCCTTTCAGAGGGTGAATGGGCAAGACAAAAGATTTAAGTGCCTTTGAACGAGGTATGGTAATAGGTTTGTGTCAAGAACTGCAACACTGCTGGGTTTTAACGATTTCCCGTGGGGGGGGGGGGGGGCAGCAGTGGTTAATAATAGAACAATGTGATAGATAATGGGTACAGTAAAAGGGTAAACATGGAAAATGAACATTAATAATGCTAGAATGAATGCTACCACCACTATTATTTACACTATTACCACAACTATCCCTACTACTACCATTACCACTACTATCCCTACTACTACCATTACCATTACTATCCCTTCTACTACCATTACCACTACTATCCCTACTACTACCATTACCACTACTATCCCTACTACTACCATTACCACTACTATCCCTTCTACTACCAATACCACTACTATCCCTTCTACTACCATTACCACTACTATCCCTTCTACTACCATTACCACTACTATCCCTACTACTACCATTACCACTACTATCCCTACTACTACCATTACCACTACTATCCCTTCTACTACCAATACCACTACTATCCCTACTACTACCATTACCACTACTATCCCTTCTACTACCATTACCACTACTATCCCTACTACTACCATTACCACTACTATCCCTACTACTACCATTACCCCTACTATCCCTTCTACTACCATTACCACTACTATCCCTACTACTACCATTACCACTACTATCCCTACTACTACCATTACCACTACTCTCCCTACTACTACCATTACCACTACTCTCCCTACTACTACCATTACCACTACTATCCCTACTACTACCATTACCACTACTATCCCTACTACTACCATTACCACTACTATCCCTACTATCCCTACTACTACCATTACCACTACTCTCCCTACTACTACCATTACCACTACTCTCCCTACTACTACCATTACCACTACTCTCCCTACTACTACCATTACCACTACTATCCCTACTACTACCATTACCACTACTATCCCTACTACTACCATTACCCCTACTATCCCTTCTACTACCATTACCACTACTATCCCTACTACTACCATTACCACTACTATCCCTACTACTACCATTACCACTACTCTCCCTACTACTACCATTACCACTACTCTCCCTACTACTACCATTACCACTACTATCCCTACTACTACCATTACCACTACTATCCCTACTACTACCATTACCACTACTATCCCTACTATCCCTACTACTACCATTACCACTACTCTCCCTACTACTACCATTACCACTACTCTCCCTACTACTACCATTACCACTACTCTCCCTACTACTACCATTACCACTACTATCCCTACTACTACCATTACCACAACTATCCCTTCTACTACCATTACCACTACTATCCCTACTACTACCATTACCACTACTATCCCTTCTACTACCATTACCATTACTATCCCTACTACTACCAATACCACTACTATCCCTACTACTACCAATACCACTACTATCCCTACTACTACCATTACCATTTCTATCCCTACTACTACCATTACAACTACTATCCCTTCTACTACCATTACCACTACTCTCCCTACTACTACCATTACCACTACTATCCCTTCTACTACCATTACCATTACTATCCCTACTACTACCATTACCATTTCTATCCCTACTACTACCATTACCACAACTATCCCTTCTACTACCATTACCACTACTATCCCTTCTACTACCATTACCACTACTATCCCTTCTACTACCATTACCACTACTATCCCTACTACTACCATTACCACTACTATCCCTACTACTACCATTACCACTACTATCCCTACTACTACCATTACCACTACTCTCCCTACTACTACCATTACCACTACTCTCCCTACTACTACCATTACCACTACTATCCCTACTACTACCATTACCACAACTATCCCTTCTACTACCATTACCACTACTATCCCTTCTACTACCATTACCACTACTATCCCTTCTACTACCATTACCACTACTCTCTCTACTACTACCATTACCACTACTATCCCTACTACTACCATTACCACAACTATCCCTACTATCCCTACTACTACCAATACCACTACTATCCCTACTACTACCATTACCACTACTATCCCTACTACTACCATTACAACTACTATCCCTTCTACTACCATTACCACTACTATCCCTACTACTACCATTACCACTACTCTCCCTACTACTACCAATACCACTACTATCCCTACTACTACCATTATCACTACTATCCCTACTACTACCAATACCACTACTATCCCTACTATCCCTACTACTACCAATACCACTACTATCCTTACTACTACCATTACCACTACTATCCCTACTACTACCATTACCACTACTATCCCTACTATCCCTACTACTACCATTACTACTACTATCCCTACTACTACCAATACCACTACTATCCCTACTACTACCAATACCACTACTATCCCTACTACTACCATTATCACTACTATCCCTACTACTACCAATACCACTACTCTCCCTACTACTACCAATACCACTACTATCCCTACTACTACCAATACCACTACTATCCCTACTACTACCATTATCACTACTATCCCTACTACTACCAATACCACTACTATCCCTACTACTACCATTACCACTACTATCCCTTCTACTACCATTACCACTACTATCCCTACTACTACCATTACCACTACTATCCCTACTATCCCTACTACTACCATTACCACTACTATCCCTACTATCCCTACTACTACCATTACCACTACTATCCCTTCTACTAACATTACCACTACTATCCCTACTATCCCTACTACTACCATTAACACTACTATCCCTTCTACTACCATTACCACTACTATCCGTACTCTCTCTACTACTGCCAATACCACTACTATCCCTACTACTACCATTACCACTACTATCCCTACTACTACTATTACCACAACTATCCCTACTACTACCATTACTATCCCTACTACTACCATTACCACTACTATCCCTTCTACTACCATTACCACTACTATCCCTTCTACTACCATTACCACTACTATCCCTACTATCCCTACTACTACCATTACCACTACTATCCCTTCTACTACCATTACCACTACTATCCCTACTATCCCTACTACTACCATTACCACTACTATCCCTTCTACTACCATTACCACTACTATCCCTACTCTCTCTAGTACTACCAATACCACTACTATCCCTACTGCTACCATTGCCACTACTATCCCTACTCTCTCTACTACTACCAATACCACTACTATCCCTACTGCTACCATTACCACTACTATCCCTACTACTACCAATACCACTACTATCCCTACTACTACCAATACCACTACTATCCCTACTACTACCATTACCACTACTATCCCTACTACTACCATTACCACTACTATCCCTACTACTACCAATACCACTACTATCCCTACTACTACCATTACCACTACTATCCCTACTACTACCAATACCACTACTATCCTTACTACTACCATTACCACTACTATCCCTACTACTACCATTACCACTACTATCCCTACTACTACCATTACCACTACTATCCATAGTACTACCATTACCACTACTATCCCTACTACTACCATTACCACTACTCTCCCTACTACTACCAATACCACTACTATCCCTACTACTACCAATACCACTACTATCCCTACTACTCCCATTACCACTACTATCCCTACTATCCCTACTACTACCAATACCACTACTATCCTTACTACTACCATTACCACTACTATCCCTACTACTACCAATACCACTACTATCCCTACTACTACCAATACCACTACTATCCCTACTACTCCCATTACCACTACTATCCCTACTATCCCTACTACTACCAATACCACTACTATCCTTACTACTACCATTACCACTACTATCCCTACTACTACCATTACCACTACTATCCCTACTATCCCTACTACTACCATTACTACTACTATCCCTACTACTACCAATACCACTACTATCCCTACTACTACCATTATCACTACTATCCCTACTACTACCATTACCACTACTATCCCTACTACTACCAATACCACTACTATCCCTACTACTACCAATACCACTACTATCCCTACTACTACCATTACCACTACTATCCCTACCACTACCATTACCACTACTCTCTCTACTACTACCATTACCACTACTATCCCTACTACTACCATTACCACTACTATCCCTACTACTACCATTACCACTACTATCCCTACTACTACCAATACCACTACTATCCCTACTACTACCATTACCATTTCTATCCCTACTACTACCATTACCACTACTATACCTACTACTACCATTACCACTACTATCCCTACTACTACCATTACCACTACTATCCCTACTACTACCAATACCACTACTATCCCTACTACTACCATTACCACTACTATCCCTACTACTACCATTACCACTACTATCCCTACTACTACCATTACCACTACTATCCCTACTACTACCATTACCACTACTCTCCCTACTATCCCTACTACTACCATTACCACTACTATCCCTACTACTACCAATACCACTACTCTCCCTACTACTACCAATACCACTACTCCCTCTACTACTACCATTACCACTACTATCCCTACTACTACCAATACCACTACTATCCCTACTACTACCATTACCACTACTATCCCTACTACTACCATTACCACTACTATCCCTACTACTACCATTACCACTACTATCCCTACTACTACCATTACCAATAATATCCCTACTACTACCATTACCACTACTATCCCTACTACTACCAATACAACTACTATCCCTACTACTACCAATACCACTACTATCCCTACTACTACCATTACCACTACTATCCCTACTACTACCAATACCACTACTCTCCCTACTATCCCTACTACTACCAATACCACTACTCTCCCTACTAGTACCATTACCAATACTATCCCTACTACTACCATTACCACAACTATCCCTACTACTACCATTACCACTACTATCCCTACTACTACCATTACCACTACTATCCCTACTACTACCATTACCACTACTATCCCTACTACTACCATTACCACTACTATCCCTACTACTACCATTACCACTACTATCCCTACTACTACCATTACCACTACTATCCCTACTACTACCATTACCACTACTATCCCTTCTACTACCATTACCACTACTATCCCTACTACTACCATTACCACTACTATCCCTACTACTACCATTACAACTACTATCCCTACTACTACCATTACCACTACTATCCCTACTACTACCATTACCACTACTATTCCTACTACTACCATTACCACTACTATCCCTACTACTACCATTACCATTACTATCCCTACTACTACCATTACCACTACTATCCCTACTACTACCAATAACACTACTATCCCTACTATCCCTACTACTACCAATACCACTACTATCCCTACTACTACCAATACCACTATTATCCCTACTACTACCATTACCACTACTATCCCTACTACTACCCTTACCACTACTATCCCTACTACTACCATTACCACTTCTATCCCTACTACTACCATTACCACTACTACTACCAATACCACTATTATCCCTACTACTACCATTACCACTACTATCCCTACTACTACCAATACCACTACTATCCCTACTACTCCCATTACCACTACTATCCCTACTACTACCAATACCACTACTATCCCTACTACTACCAATACCACTACTATCCCTACTACTCCCATTACCACTACTATCCCTACTATCCCTACTACTAACAATACCACTACTATCCTTACTACTACCATTACCACTACTATCCCTACTACTACCATTACCACTACTATCCCTACTACTACCATTACCACTACTCTCCCTACTACTACCATTACCACTACTATCCCTACTACTACCAATACCAATACTATCCCTACTATCCATACTACTACCATTATCACTACTATCCCTACTACTACCATTACCACTACTATCCCTACTACTACCAATACCACTACTATCCCTAATACTACCATTACCACTACTATCCCTACTACTACCATTACCACTACTATCCCTACTACTACCATTACCACAACTATCCCTACTACTACCAATACCACTACTATCCATACTACTACCATTACCACTACTCTCCCTACTACTACCAATACCACTACTATCCCTACTACTACCATTATCACTACTATCCCTACTACTACCAATACCACTACTCTCCCTACTACTACCATTACCACTACTATCCCTACTACTACCAATACCACTACTCTCCCTACTACTACCATTACCACTACTATCCCTACTATCCCTACTACTACCATTACCACTACTCTCCCTACTACTACCATTACCACTACTCTCCCTACTACTACCATTACCACTACTATCCCTACTACTACCAATACCACTACTCTCCCTACTACTACCATTACCACTACTATCCCTACTACTACCAATACCACTACTCTCCCTACTACTACCATTACCACTACTATCCCTACTATCCCTACTACTACCATTACCACTACTCTCCCTACTACTACCATTACCACTACTCTCCCTACTACTACCATTACCACTACTCTCCCTACTACTACCATTACCACTACTCTCCCTACTACTACCATTACCACTACTCTCCCTACTACTACCATTACCACTACTCTCCCTACTACTACCATTACCACTACTATCCCTACTACTACCATTACCACTACTATCCCTACTACTACCATTACCACTACTATCCCTACTACTACCATTACCATTACTATCCCTACTACTACCATTACCACTACTATCCCTACTACTACTATTATTACCACTACTATCCCTACTACTACCAATACCACTACTATCCCTACTACTACCATTACTATCCCTACTACTACCATTACCACTACTATCCCTACTACTACCATTACCACTACTATCCCTACTATCCCTACTACTACCAATACCACTACTATCCCTACCACTACCTTTACCACTACTATCCCTACTACTACCATTACCACTACTATCCCTACTACTACCAATACCACTACTATCCCTACTACTACCAATGCCACTACTATCCCTACTACTACCATTACCACTACTATCCCTACTATCCCTACTACTACCAATACCACTACTACCCCTACTACTACCATTACCACTACTATCCCTACTACTACCACCATTACCACTACTCTCCCTACTACTACCATTACCACTACTATCCCTACTACTACCATTACCACTACTATCCCTACTACTACCATTACCACTACTATCCCTACTACTACCATTACCACTACTATCCCTACTACTACCATTACCACTACTCTCCCTACTACCATTACCACTACTATCCCTACTACTACCATTACCACTACTCTCTCTACTACTACCATTACCACTACTATCCCTACTACTACCATTACCACTACTATCCCTACTACTACCAATACCACTACTCTCCCTACTACTACCAATACCACTAATATGTAGGTCTCACCTTGTCTTCTTTTTCCAGATGCCCCAAACAATCGGAAAGGGGATTCCTCAGAGAAAATGACTTTACTCCAGTCTTCAGCAGTTCAATCTCTGTACCTTTTGCAGAATATCAGTCTGTCCCTGATGTTTTTCCTGGAGAGAAGTGGCTTGTTTGCTGCCCTTCTTGACACCAGGCCATCCCCCAAAAGTCTTCGCATCACTGTGCGTGCAGATGCACTCACACCTGCCTGCTGCCATTCCTGAGCAAGCTTTGCACTGGTGGTGCCCCGAGTCTGCAGCTGAACCAATTTTAGGAGATGGTCCTGGCGCTTGCTGGACTTTCTTGGGCGCCCTGAAGCCTTCTTCACAACAATTGAACCGCTCTCCTTGAAGTTCTTGATGATCCGATAAATGATTGATTTAGGTGCAATCTTACTGGCAGCAATATCCTTGCCTGTGAAGCCCTTTTTGTTCAAAGCAATGATGACGGCACGTGTTTCCTGACAGAGGAAGAACAATGATTCCAAGCACCACCCACCTTTTGAAGCTTCCAGTCTGTTATTCAAACTGTTATTCAAACTCGAGCAGGTATAAGCTATGGACAACAAACACAATTGCATTTTATTGATGGCTATTTGAATGCACAAAGATACATTGTTGTGCCATTCATCCGCCACCATCACCTCATGTTTCAGCATGATAATGCACGGCCCCATGTCACAAGGATCTTTACACAATTCCTAGAAGCTGAAAATGTCCCAGTTCTTCCAGTTCTTCTTGCATACACACCAGACATGTCACCCATTGAGCTCTGCTCCTCTAGACTGACAGACTAGTGCTTCTGCTGTCCATTAGGTCTACTCATCTTGTTGGCTGAAGGAAAGTAGACTGACAGGCTAGTGCTTCTGCTGTCCCTTAGGTCTACTCATCTTGTTGGCTGAAGGAAAGTAGACTGACAGACTAGTGCTTCTGCTGTCCATTAGGTCTACTCATCTTGTTGGCTGAAGGATAGTAGACTGACAGACTAGTGCTTCTGCTGTCCATTAGGTCTACTCATCTTGTTGGCTGAAGGAAAGTAGACTGACAGACTAGTGCTTCTGCTGTTCATTATGTCTACTCATCTTGTTGGCTGAAGGAAAGTAGACTGACAGGCTAGTGCTTCTGCTGTCCCTTAGGTCTACTCATCTTGTTGGCTGAAGGAAAGTAGACTGACAGACTAGTGCTTCTGCTGTTCATTATGTCTACTCATCTTGTTGGCTGAAGGAAAGTAGACTGACAGGCTAGTGCTTCTGCTGTCCCTTAGGTCTACTCATCTTGTCGGCTGAAGGAAAGTAGACTGACAGACTAGTGCTTCTGCTGTCCATTAGGTCTACTCATCTTGTTGGCTGAAGGAAAGTAGACTGACAGACTAGTGCTTCTGCTGTTCATTATGTCTACTCATCTTGTTGGCTGAAGGAAAGTAGACTGACAGGCTAGTGCTTCTGCTGTCCCTTAGGTCTACTCATCTTGTTGGCTGAAGGAAAGTAGACTGACAGACTAGTGCTTCTGCTGTTCATTATGTCTACTCATCTTGTTGGCTGAAGGAAAGTAGACTGACAGGCTAGTGCTTCTGCTGTCCCTTAGGTCTACTCATCTTGTCGGCTGAAGGAAAGTAGACTGACAGACTAGTGCTTCTGCTGTCCATTAGGTCTACTCATCTTGTTGGCTGAAGGAAAGTAGACTGACAGACTAGTGCTTCTGCTGTTCATTATGTCTACTCATCTTGTTGGCTGAAGGAAAGTAGACTGACAGGCTAGTGCTTCTGCTGTCCCTTAGGTCTACTCATCTTGTTGGCTGAAGGAAAGTAGACTGACAGACTAGTGCTTCTGCTGTCCCTTAGGTCTACTCATCTTGTTGGCTGAAGGAAAGTAGACTGACAGACTAGTGCTTCTGCTGTCCCTTAGGTCTACTCATCTTGTCGGCTGAAGGAAAGTAGACTGACAGACTAGTGCTTCTGCTGTCCATTAGGTCTACTCATCTTGTTGGCTGAAGGAAAGTAGACTGAATATGAACAGTTCTATCATCTTCAATATGTGCCTTGGATTCAGTAAGAGGTATGTATATATATATATATATACAGTATATATATAATGCAAGCAGTTGCTTCCCTGTCTTCATTCACTTGTAGCCTACTTCTTATCTGAAACGCCTGTGAGATGGACCTGATCAAGTGAGGGGCATTGGTCATAACCTACTAGACGTGAGTGAGAGGTGCCTCCGAGCACTGCGGTCGGGAGAAGGGAATTATACTGTAATTAGCCTATTATATTCAGCCCAAGGGCACAAAGGCCACTGGCCGCAAATGCATGGATTTCTTTAAGGGGCATTATGGCCACACAAGGGGGATGCTGCAGAGAAATGTGAGGCCTGGTGAGAACATTATCAAGTGATTGTCAAAATGTGTGTGCAGCTTGTGACTTTTTTCAAATCATGGTTAGAGTCACATCATGCAGCCTTAGAATGTATTACACATCAAAACATAGAGCCCAATGTTTGTATCACAACTAAAATTGCATAAATAACTAAATTAAGGATATAGGTGGACCAGTTTATTTTTTAACTGCTCAACACAGAGTAGCCGCATGTTTGGAGAAAATATCCTTTATATTCAGCTTTGTTCAATTGTATTCTTTGTACTTTAAAATAATAAAAAATAAACCCACGGAATTCTAACCAAATATAGTCTGCTAAATGAACCAGTGTAGCCCACAGCCATGTGGCATAGCCATAGTCAGGGCCTAACATAAGGACAACTCAGAGTATGCTATTCTGATCTTCTGAAATAGACTACATTTTCTTCATATCCTGTTGGGGATGGGGGCGCTGTTTAGACTATTTATGCTAATTGGGTAATTTTTGAAACGGCTTCCCACAAAATCCTTGATCGTACAATATGCATATTATTATTATTATTGGATAGAAAACAGTCTATAGTTTCTATAGGAGTTGAAATTTTGTCTCTAAGTGGAACAGAGCCCATTCTACAGCAATTTCCCTGACATGGAGTCAAATTTCAGAAATGTTGGCCACTGTTCTGAAGTCAGTTAAAAGGGCACTGTTATTGCTATGACTATACGGACACTTCTTACGTCTTCCCCTGGATACCTTTACGTGATGACGATTCCAATGGGGTCGATTGCGCGTTCACAGGCCCTATAAATTAAAAAACCCTGTAGCTAGCAAGTCTTTCCTTGGTGCGTAACGCGCGTGCTGGACACCGACCCGCTCCTGTTCCAAGCGTTAGTTTAGCCTGTTATATTTCTCCGGTCATCTTTTCACTCGTTATAGGAGTTAAAAACATCATAAGGTAGTTAATTTAAAGCGTTTTATAGCAATTTATATCCGTTTAGTGCGATTTTGGGACATTTATTTTTGAAACGATGTGAATAGCTGGGCACGCTTTTCAGTTAATCCCGAACGCAGTTGGCATTTCCACATGGCAAGAGGACAGCTTTCCACCAAAAGACGATTACTCCCAAGAAAGGATCCTTTGCCCAAGATACTGATGGAAGAACAGCTCAAGGTAGGACATTTTTATTATGATAAATCGTGTTTCTGTCGAAACATTTTAGTGGCTTAGGACGCCATGTTTTTTGACGTAGCTCCGCTTGGCGCAAACTGTATTGAAAAGTAAGGATAAATTAAAAAATGTAATTCCGCAATTGTATTACGAATTAAATTGTCTATCAATCCCTGTCCACCCTATATTTTTTAGTCACGTTTATGAGTATTTATGTATAAGAGTAGATCACTGTCTAAGTGGCGCAAGGACATTTTCTGACCAGCTTGTCTACATTTCACATTGTCTAACCATGATTTTGGTGGCTAAATATAAACATTTGCGATCAAACTCTATATGGATTGTGTAATATGATGTTACAGGAGTGTCATCTGAAGAATTCTGAGAAGGTTAGTGAAAAAATTAATATCTTTTGGCGATGTTGACTTTTATCGCTCACTTTGGCTAGAATCAATGCTGGGCTGCTATGTGCTATGTGCTATGCTAATATAACGATTTATTGTGTTTTCGCTGTAAGACACTTAGAAAATCTGAAATATTGTCTCTATTCACAGGATCTGTGTCTTTCGATTCGTGTATGCTGTGTATTTTTACGAAATGTTTGATGATTAGTAAGTAGGTAAACACGTTGCTCTAAGTAGTTTTTCTATTCCATTTGTGACGGTGGGTGCAATTGTAACCTATGCCATCTACCTGAAATATGCACTTTTTTCTAACAAAACCTATCCCATACCATAAATATGTTATCAGACTGTCATCTAATGAGTTTTTTTGTTGGTTAGGGGCTATAAATATCTTAGTTTAGCCGAATTGGTGATGGCTACTGGTGTTGGTGGACAAATAAAAGATGGTGGATTATGCTAATGTGTTTTTAGGTAATAGATGTACATCTTTACATATTGTGTCTTCCCTGTAAAACATTTTAAAAATCGGACATGTTGACTGGATTCACAAGATCTGTGTCTTTCATTAGCTGTATTGGACTTTAATGTGTGAAAGTTAAATATTTTAAAAAAATATTTTTTTTGAATTTCGCGGCACTGGTTTTTCAGTGGGGGGGGGGGGGGGGGGTGTGCCGCTAGCGGCACGCTGATCCTAGACAGGATATCATGTTTCTTTAGACCCGTCTAAAATAAATAATGGATTTATTGTGATAGTGTAGGCTATATTAAATGGGTTTATAAGACTTTTTAAATGTAGATGTTCCAAAGGCCTGCATTAGTGGCTTGTAGGCTATGTGTGGAAGCCAGAAGATGCTGAATATGTATATGCTAATTAACAGTCAATTACCGTGAGACCGGCAGTTACTTGCTTGACAATCACCGGCTGACAACATTTCATGACCGCCACAGCCCTAACTGCAACTCAGTAAAACTGTATAAACTATTGTTGCATTTATATTTCTGTTCAGTGTAATACTAGTGGAGAATGTGTATATAGCCTGGTCTCAGATCTGTGCTGTCTTGCCATAGTGGAAGCAGATCTGGGACTCGATCAGGCAGGTATTGTGCGATGGTGGTATCTATGGGAGACTTACTTGGAACTCTGTTGATGGCTTTGAGAGGTCTGAGGACCCTGACTGTCCTGATGGCTGACAGGTTGATGTTCTGGAGGTCCAACGAGTATTCTACCATCCTGAAGAAACAGGAACACAATACAGTTACAAACTGTTGAAACCCACACTGCTGAACAAACCCTCTGTCCTTACTAGATATCGTCAAGGTTGTTAGTGGTATTTTCTAGTTCAACCTGTTATTAAAAGAAAACAGAGTGAAACCCAGTAACAGCACAGATCACACATCAGAGGATCTAAACTCTGAATGTTTATGCTCTTATATTCATTCATATTCTTATATATGAATAAATATATTAAATTAAATGTACAATATCAAACAAGATAATATAAATCATAAGACAGTTAAGTATATTCTTCTATATATCAAATTATATATCAAATTACCTGTCGGAAAGATATCAGTTTGTCTCTATGAATGGTTTGTCCTCTGACAAATTAACTGTGCATTTCGGTGTTCCTCAAGGTTCCGTTTTAGGACCACTATTGTTTTCAATATATATTTTACCTCTTGGGGATGTTATTCGAAAACATAATGTTAACTTTCACTGCTATGCAGATGACACACAGCTGTACATTTCAATGAAACATGGTGACGCCCCAAAATTGCCCTCGCTAGAAGCCTGTGTTTCAGACATAAGGAAGTGGATGGCTGAAAACGTTCTACTTTTAAACTCGGACAAAACAGAGATGCTTGTTCTAGGTCCCAAGAAACAAAGAGATCTTCTGTTAAATCTGACAATTCATCTTGATGGTTGTAAAGTCGTCTCAAATAAAACTGTGAAGGACCTCGGCGTTACTCTTGACCCTGATCTCTCTTTTGACGAACATATCAAGACTGTTTCAAGGACAGCTTTTTTCCATCTACGTAACATTGCAAAAATCAGAAATTTTCTGTCCAAAAATGATGCAGAAAAATTAATCCATGCATTTGTTACTTCTAGGTTAGACTACTGCAATGCTCTACTTTCCGGCTACCCGGATAAAGCACTAAATAAACTTCAGTTAGTGCTAAATACGGCTGCTAGAATCCTGACTAGAACCAAGAAATTTGATCATATTACTCCAGTGCTAGCTTCCCTACACTGGCTTCCTGTTAAGGCAAGGGCTGATTTCAAGGTTTTACTGTTAACCTATAAAGCGTTACATGGGCTTGCTCCTACCTATCTTTCCGAGTTGGTCCTGCCGTACATACCAATACGTACGCTACGGTCACAAGACGCAGGCCTCCTAATTGTCCCTAGAATTTCTAAGCAAACAGCGGGAGGCAGGGCTTTCTCCTATAGATCTCCATTTTTATGGAACAGTCTGCCTACCCATGTGAGAGACGCAGACTCGGTCTCAACCTTTAAGTCTTTACTGAAGACTTATCTCTTCAGTAGGTCATATGATTGAGTGTAGTCTGGCCCAGGAGTGTGAAGGTGAACGGAAAGGCTCTGGAGCAACGAACCGCCCTTGCTGTCTCTGCCTGGCCGGTTCCCCTCTCTCCACTGGGATTCTCTGCCTCTAACCCTGTTACAGGGGCTGAGTCACTGGCTTACTGGTGCTCTTTCATGCCGTCCCTGGGAGGGGTGCGTCACTTGAGTGGGTTGAGTTACTGACGTGATCTTCCTGTCTGGGTTGGCGCCCCCCCATGGTTTGTGCTGTGGTGGAGATCTTTGTTGGCTATACTCGGCCTTGTCTCAGGATTATAAGTTGGTGGTTGAAGATATCCCTCCAGTGGTGCGGGGGCTGTGCTTTGGCAAAGTGGGTGGGGTATATCCTTCCTATTTGGCCCTGTCCGGGGGTATCTTCGGATGGGGCCACAGTGTCTCCTGACCGCTCCTGTCTCAGCCTCCAGTATTTATGCTGCAGTAGTTTGTGTCGGGGGGCTAGGGTCAGTTGGTTATACCTGGAGTACTTCTCCTGTCTTATCCAGTGTCCTGTGTGAATTTAAGTATGCTTTCTCTAATTCTCTCGTTCTCTCTTTCTTTCTCTCTCTGAGAACCTGAGCCCTAGGACCATACGTCAGGACTACCGGGCATGACGACTCCCTGCTGCCCCCAGTCCGCCTGGCCTTGCTGCTATTCCAGTTTCAACGGTTCTGCCTGCGGTTACGGAACCCCTACCTGTCCCAGACCTGCTGTTTTCAACTCTTAATGATCGGCTATGAAAAGCCAACAGATTTATTCCTGATTATTATTTGACCATGCTTGTCATTTATGAACATTTTGAAAATCTTGGCTCTCTCTAATTTTCTCCTTCTCTCTTTCTTTCTCTCGGAGGACCTGAGCCCTGGGACCATACGTCGGGACTGCCGGGCGTGGTGGCTCCTTGCTGTCCCCAGTCCGCCTGGCCTTGCTGCTGTTCTGCCTGCGGTTATGGAACCGCCACCTGTCCCAGACCTGTTGTTTTTCAACTCTTAATGATCGGCTATGAAAAGCCAACTGAATATTATTCATGATTATTATTTGACCATGCTTGTCACTTATGAACATTTTTGAACATCTTGGCATAGTTCTGTTATAATCTCCACCCGGCACAGCCAGAAGAGGACTGGCCACCCCTCATAGCCTGGTTCCTCTCTAGGTTTCTTCCTAGGTTCCTGCCTTTCTAGGGAGTTTTTCCTAGCCACCGTGCTTCTACACCTGCATTCTAGCTGTTTGGGGTTTTAGGCTGGGTCTCTGTACAGCACTTCGAGACATTAGCTGATGTACGAAGGGCTATATAAAATAAAAAAATAAACTTGAAACTTGATTGATATATATGCTCATATTTATTTGTATTCTTACTTCTGTATATGTTTCCTAAATGTATTTACAAGGAGACACCCAAAGCCCTTACACAGTTGGCGGTTTGTATTGTAAAACTGGATGTGAATAAATGTTCACCCCTAATACACCCAGATAACCAGTCATCCACAGAGTTCAGAACACAACCCTCAGTCCATACGGCATCCAAATTAGGAAGTACCTCAGTTGTCAGACAAAACTCCCTTAGTTGACAGACAAAACTAGTCAGACAACTGAATGATTTCCTAATATGGATGCTGGACTAGTAAGTGTTGGAGAGGAGGTAATAGTTCCATCCGGCTCGAAGGACCATGAAACAAACACATACACACGGACACACACACGCACATACTACAAGGTAATAGTCCCATCCGGCTCGAAGGACCATGAAACACAAGCACACATACGGACAAGCACACATTACACACATGGACACGCACACGGACACGCACACACGGACACGCACATACTACAAGGTAATTGTCCCGATCCGGCTTGAAGGACCATGAAACGCATGCATGCTCACACACACACACACACACACGCACGCACGCACGCACGCACGCACGCACGCACGCACGCACAGACACACACACACACACACACACACACACACACACACACACACACACACACACACACACACACACACACACCACACACACACACACACACACAAACACTACAAGGTAATTGTCCGGAGGGAAGAACCATGAAACCATAAAACCGGGTGCTACTCCTCTCACTGCACACCTGTATGAGGTGTGTATCTGCTTCTCTGCTTTCCACCTCTCCTCGTTCTTTTCAGATCCAGTCCTCCTCACAGTAGGTGTCTGTAAGTGCATAAGCAATAACCTATTAGACCTGCAAATGCAGTGTCAGATGGAAGCTTCTGCTTTGTTAAAGCTTGAAAGAAAAAGGGTGAATGTGAGAAAAAGAGCGTAAAAAGAGGGAAATGGAGCGGGAAAGATGGAATGTTGGGATCCAGACCTACTTCCAGTCCATTTCTGTACCTGAAGTGAGAGAGAGGCGACAGAGAGAGAGAGACAGAGCGGGAGAGAGAAGAGAAAGAGGGAGAAAGAGAGAAACAGAGTGAAGGAGAGAGAGAGAGGGGAAAGAGAGAGAGAGAGACTGAAAGAGAGTTGAGGAAAGTAAGAGCCAACCCTAGAACACCCCCAGGCATCCATTACCTCATCATAATCATCTCAACTGCAGGAATGAACAACGGTGAAGACTCAGTTTATTATGCAGGAATACAAACTGTAAAAACACTTGTGAATATGCAGACACCTGGGCTAACAGAACAGAGAGACTCTGCCAGACTCAAGACAGAGGAGTCAGAGAGAACTCAACTATGCACTGGAGCATTGCACTGAGCTAGACTGACAGACAATCTTACTGCAGAGAGAGGAACACACTCCACAGGGAGAGAGGAAAAGATGAGAACAGGTGTGAGGATACATTAAGGGTGTAGAGAAAATTGCCTCAGTCCCAAAATCAACCCCTAGCCCTTAGCTCCTAACCTTCAAACCAGACAGAATTACTGCAGGCTAGCTCAACAGGGAGAGAGGGGGAGAAGAGGACAGGTGTAGAGAGATTTAGCCAGTTCTAGACTGAGTAGTATTTCAGTACCAAATCAAACCATAGCTCCTTGCCTCTAGCCCCTAGCACTAGCCCCTAGCTGTGAAGCCTGTTTCTCCTTGCCGGTGAGTTAGTGCAGATAGAGGCCCAGACTGCAGACTAACTCCAGAGGGGGAGTGGGAGGTGAGGACAGGTATGTGGAGGTGTTTGGGGAGATACAGAGACAGTGATCCAATCAACCCAGACAGTTCATTCAGGCTAACTCCAGTGGGGAAGAGGACCTTACAAAAACAGTATATCACATTTACAGTTTCACTCCTGAAGAGATTGGAGAGAGAGAGAGAGAGAGAGAGAGAGAGAGAGAGAGAGAGAGAGAGAGAGAGAGAGAGAGAGAGAGAGAGAGAGAGAGAGAGATCACATTTACAGTTTCACTCCTGAAGAGATTGGAGAGAGAGAGAGAGAGAGAGAGAGAGAGAGAGAGAGAGAGAGAGAGAGAGAGAGAGAGAGAGAGAGAGAGAGAGAGTGAGTTAATGCAGGCTAACTCCAAAGGGAAAGAAGACATGTGTCTAGATGGATTTAGATCAGGGGCCAACATTTCTGAAATCTGACTCCATGTCAGGGAAATTGCTGTAGAATGGGTTCTGTTCCACTTAGAGACAAAATTTAAACTCCTATAGAAACTATAGACTGTTTTCTATCCAATAATAATAATAATATGCATATTGTACGATCAAGAATTTTGTGGGAAGCCGTTTCAAAAATTACACGATTAGCATAAATAGTGACAACAGCGCCCCCAGTCTCAACAGGTTAATGTCCCTAGCTCTTCTTTGAAAACACCTGAATAGGGGGGGGGGGGGGGGGGAACTTTCATTGCACACACCTGGCCCCTATTCCCACTGATTGTATTTGTATGTATGTGCTCTTTGTTCACCATGGTGCTGTCGGTTATTGTTACAGTGTCCATTGGGTGTGTGAGTACCTGTGCTGTGTGGATTGGCAGATGAATTCGGGTCTGGTCCCGTGTGGTATCATTGTGTTATTTATTCGAGGTACTCCTCGCTCTTTTGTTTGGGTTTCAACCCTGTGTTTTTGTCATGTGTTTGATTGGTCCTCGTCCCCATGCCTTTACACGGCACGCCGTCATTTGGCGCAGAATAAAAAAACAATTACTCATTCCTGCGTCTGTCTCCCGATCCTTCATACCAACGTGACAGATTCCCAAAATGCCTCGAAGGCAAGTACGCGTATTCAGACACGGCCATTGTCTCATTACAAGCGTGTTCCCATCAGTAATCACAGCCATATCCCTGCTAAAGCCTGACACAAACACACACACATACCAAAATGAACGAATAGCCGGAAACAACGCATTGATTTTTACTAAACAGTACGTTTAATAGTATGTAGTACAATTAGTACACAGTATATCGTTTTAGTAAGTAGTAGGCAAGACAGACTTCGGACACATTCACTGAATAAATAAACACGCACACACGCACACGCAGTAACAGTAACACATTTGGCATAAGAAGTCATTACAAATGCCTGTGTAAGTGCCTTTGGGAAGGAATGTGGTACATCAATAATGAACAGAAGATCAATGGATGCAATATATTTAGTCTCAAAGGGGAAGTTTAGCAGCAGAACAAGGGGCCACACACAGATAAACACACACAC
>NW_026601357.1:0-56158 GCF_029448725.1 Salvelinus fontinalis
ATTTCTGTATTTCAACATGATTTGGAGCTTGTTTTCGAAAAGTGTTTTTTCTGTATTTCAACATGATTTAGAGCTTGTTTTTGGAAAAGTGTTTATTTCTGTATTTCAATGTTGCAACTTGCTGAAAACTGTCCACAGTGTTCCTATCATCCTGATTAAACAGTACTGAAATAAAATTAACTTACAGAGTGCATCAAACATGATTTAGAGCTTGTTTATGGAAAAGTGTTTATTTCTGTATTTCAACATGATTTGGAGCTTGTATTTGAAAAGTGCTTATTTCTGAATTTCAACATGATTTGGAGCTTGTTTTTGAAAAGTGTTTTTTCTGTATTTCAACAAGATTTAGAGCTTGTTTTTGGAAAAGTGTTTATTTCTGTATTTCAATGTTGCAACTTGCTGAAAACTGTCCACAGTGTTCCTATCATCCTGATTAAACAGTACTGAAATAAAATTAACTTACAGAGAGCATCAAACATGATTTAGAGCTTGTTTATGGAAAAGTGTTTATTTCTGTATTTCAACATGATTTGGAGCTTGTTTTTGAAAAGTGCTTATTTCTGTATTTCAACATGATTTGGAGCTTGTTTTCGAAAAGTGTTTTTTCTGTATTTCAACAAGATTTAGAGCTTGTTTTTGGAAAAGTGTTTATTTCTGTATTTCAATGTTGCAACTTGCTGAAAACTGTCCACAGTGTTCCTATCATCCTGATTAAACAGTACTGAAATAAAATTAACTTACAGAGTGCATCAAACATGATTTAGAGCTTGTTTATGGAAAAGTGTTTATTTCTGTATTTCAACATGATTTGGAGCTTGTATTTGAAAAGTGCTTATTTCTGAATTTCAACATGATTTGGAGCTTGTTTTTGAAAAGTGTTTATTTCTGTATTTCAACAAGATTTAGAGCTTGTTTTTGGAAAAGTGTTTATTTCTGTATTCCAATGTTGCAACTTGCTGAAAACCGTCCACAGTGTTACTATCATCCTGATTAAACAGTACTGAAATAAAATTAACTTACAGAGTGCATCAAACATGATTTAGAGCTTGTTTATGGAAAAGTGTTTATTTCTGTATTTCAACATGATTTTGAGCTTGTTTATGGAAAAGTGCTTATTTCTGTATTTCAACATGATTTGGAGCTTGTTTTTGAAAAGTGTTTTTTCTGTATTTCAACATGATTTAGAGCTTGTTTTTGGAAAAGTGTTTATTTCTGTATTTCAATGTTGCAACTTGCTGAAAACTGTCCACAGTGTTCCTATCATCCTGATTAAACAGTACTGAAATAAAATTAACTTACAGAGTGCATCAAACATGATTTAGAGCTTGTTTATGGAAAAGTGTTTATTTCTGTATTTCAACATGATTTGGAGCTTGTATTTGAAAAGTGCTTATTTCTGTATTTCAACATGATTTGGAGCTTGTTTTCGAAAAGTGTTTTTTCTGTATTTCAACATGATTTAGAGCTTGTTTTTGGAAAAGTGTTTATTTCTGTATTTCAATGTTGCAACTTGCTGAAAACTGTCCACAGTGTTCCTATCATCCTGATTAAACAGTACTGAAATAAAATTAACTTACAGAGTGCATCAAACATGATTTAGAGCTTGTTTATGGAAAAGTGTTTATTTCTGTATTTCAACATGATTTGGAGCTTGTATTTGAAAAGTGCTTATTTCTGAATTTCAACATGATTTGGAGCTTGTTTTTGAAAAGTGTTTTTTCTGTATTTCAACAAGATTTAGAGCTTGTTTTTGGAAAAGTGTTTATTTCTGTATTTCAATGTTGCAACTTGCTGAAAACTGTCCACAGTGTTCCTATCATCCTGATTAAACAGTACTGAAATAAAATTAACTTACAGAGAGCATCAAACATGATTTAGAGCTTGTTTATGGAAAAGTGTTTATTTCTGTATTTCAACATGATTTGGAGCTTGTTTTTGAAAAGTGCTTATTTCTGTATTTCAACATGATTTGGAGCTTGTTTTCGAAAAGTGTTTTTTCTGTATTTCAACAAGATTTAGAGCTTGTTTTTGGAAAAGTGTTTATTTCTGTATTTCAATGTTGCAACTTGCTGAAAACTGTCCACAGTGTTCCTATCATCCGGATTAAACAGTACTGAAATAAAATTAACTTACAGAGTGCATCAAACATGATTTAGAGCTTGTTTATGGAAAAGTGTTTATTTCTGTATTTCAACATGATTTGGAGCTTGTATTTGAAAAGTGCTTATTTCTGTATTTCAACATGATTTGGAGCTTGTTTTTGAAAAGTGTTTATTTCTGTTTTTCAACATGATTTAGAGCTTGTTTTTGGAAAAGTGTTTATTTCTGTATTTCAATGTTGCAACTTGCTGAAAACTGTACACAGTGTTCCTATCATCCTGATTAAACAGTACTGAAATAAAATTAACTTACAGAGTGCATCAAACATGATTTAGAGCTTGTTTATGGAAAAGTGTTTATTTCTGTATTTCAACATGATTTGGAGCTTGTATTTGAAAAGTGCTTATTTCTGTATTTCAACATGATTTGGAGCTTGTTTTCGAAAAGTGTTTTTTCTGTATTTCAACATGATTTAGAGCTTGTTTTTGGAAAAGTGTTTATTTCTGTATTTCAATGTTGCAACTTGCTGAAAACTGTCCACAGTGTTCCTATCATCCTGATTAAACAGTACTGAAATAAAATTAACTTACAGAGTGCATCAAACATGATTTAGAGCTTGTTTATGGAAAAGTGTTTATTTCTGTATTTCAACATGATTTGGAGCTTGTATTTGAAAAGTGCTTATTTCTGAATTTCAACATGATTTGGAGCTTGTTTTTGAAAAGTGTTTTTTCTGTATTTCAACAAGATTTAGAGCTTGTTTTTGGAAAAGTGTTTATTTCTGTATTTCAATGTTGCAACTTGCTGAAAACTGTCCACAGTGTTCCTATCATCCTGATTAAACAGTACTGAAATAAAATTAACTTACAGAGAGCATCAAACATGATTTAGAGCTTGTTTATGGAAAAGTGTTTATTTCTGTATTTCAACATGATTTGGAGCTTGTTTTTGAAAAGTGCTTATTTCTGTATTTCAACATGATTTGGAGCTTGTTTTCGAAAAGTGTTTTTTCTGTATTTCAACAAGATTTAGAGCTTGTTTTTGGAAAAGTGTTTATTTCTGTATTTCAATGTTGCAACTTGCTGAAAACTGTCCACAGTGTTCATCATCCTGATTAAACAGTACTGAAATAAAATTAACTTACAGAGTGCATCAAACATGATTTATAGCTTGTTTATGGAAAAGTGTTTATTTCTGTATTTCAACATGATTTGGAGCTTGTATTTGAAAAGTGCTTATTTCTGAATTTCAACATGATTTGGAGCTTGTTTTTGAAAAGTGTTTATTTCTGTATTTCAACAAGATTTAGAGCTTGTTTTGGAAAAGTGTTTATTTCTGTATTCCAATGTTGCAACTTGCTGAAAACCGTCCACAGTGTTACTATCATCCTGATTAAACAGAACTGAAATAAAATTAACTTACAGAGTGCATCAAACATGATTTAGAGCTTGTTTATGGAAAAGTGTTTATTTCTGTATTTCAACATGATTTTGAGCTTGTTTATGGAAAAGTGCTTATTTCTGTATTTCAACATGATTTGGAGCTTGTTTTTGAAAAGTGTTTTTTCTGTATTTCAACATGATTTAGAGCTTGTTTTTGGAAAAGTGTTTATTTCTGTATTTCAATGTTGCAACTTGCTGAAAACTGTCCACAGTGTTCCTATCATCCTGATTAAACAGTACTGAAATAAAATAAACTTACAGAGTGCATCAAACATGATTTAGAGCTTGTTTATGGAAAAGTGTTTATTTCTGTATTTCAACATGATTTGGAGCTTGTATTTGAAAAGTGCTTATTTCTGTATTTCCACATGATTTGGAGCTTGTTTTTGAAAAGTGTTTTTTCTGTATTTCAACAAGATTTAGAGCTTGTTTTTGGAAAAGTGTTTATTTCTGTATTTCAATGTTGCAACTTGCTGAAAACTGTCCACAGTGTTCCTATCATCCTGATTAAACAGTACTGAAATAAAATTAACTTACAGAGAGCATCAAACATGATTTAGAGCTTGTTTATGGAAAAGTGTTTATTTCTGTATTTCAACATGATTTGGAGCTTGTTTTTGAAAAGTGCTTATTTCTGTATTTCAACATGATTTGGAGCTTGTTTTTGAAAAGTGTTTTTTCTGTATTTCAACATGATTTAGAGCTTGTTTTTGGAAAAGTGTTTATTTCTGTATTCCAATGTTGCAACTTGCTGAAAACCGTCCACAGTGTTACTATCATCCTGATTAAACAGTACTGAAATAAAATTAACTTACAGAGTGCATCAAACATGATTTAGAGCTTGTTTATGGAAAAGTGTTTATTTCTGTATTTCAACATGATTTGGAGCTTGTTTTTGAAAAGTGCTTATTTCTGTATTTCAACATGATTTGGAGCTTGTTTTCGAAAAGTGTTTTTTCTGTATTTCAACATGATTTAGAGCTTGTTTTTGGAAAAGTGTTTATTTCTGTATTTCAATGTTGCAACTTGCTGAAAACTGTCCACAGTGTTCCTATCATCCTGATTAAACAGTACTGAAATAAAATAAACTTACAGAGTGCATCAAACATGATTTAGAGCTTGTTTATGGAAAAGTGTTTATTTCTGTATTTCAACATGATTTGGAGCTTGTATTTGAAAAGTGCTTATTTCTGTATTTCAACATGATTTGGAGCTTGTTTTTGAAAAGTGTTTTTTCTGTATTTCAACAAGATTTAGAGCTTGTTTTTGGAAAAGTGTTTATTTCTGTATTTCAATGTTGCAACTTGCTGAAAACTGTCCACAGTGTTCCTATCATCCTGATTAAACAGTACTGAAATAAAATTAACTTACAGAGAGCATCAAACATGATTTAGAGCTTGTTTATGGAAAAGTGTTTATTTCTGTATTTCAACATGATTTGGAGCTTGTTTTTGAAAAGTGCTTATTTCTGTATTTCAACATGATTTGGAGCTTGTTTTTGAAAAGTGTTTTTTCTGTATTTCAACATGATTTAGAGCTTGTTTTTGGAAAAGTGTTTATTTCTGTATTCCAATGTTGCAACTTGCTGAAAACCGTCCACAGTGTTACTATCATCCTGATTAAACAGTACTGAAATAAAATTAACTTACAGAGTGCATCAAACATGATTTAGAGCTTGTTTATGGAAAAGTGTTTATTTCTGTATTTCAACATGATTTGGAGCTTGTTTTTGAAAAGTGCTTATTTCTGTATTTCAACATGATTTGGAGCTTGTTTTCGAAAAGTGTTTTTTCTGTATTTCAACATGATTTAGAGCTTGTTTTTGGAAAAGTGTTTATTTCTGTATTTCAATGTTGCAACTTGCTGAAAACTGTCCACAGTGTTCCTATCATCCTGATTAAACAGTACTGAAATAAAATTAACTTACAGAGTGCATCAAACATGATTTAGAGCTTGTTTATGGAAAAGTGTTTATTTCTGTATTTCAACATGATTTGGAGCTTGTATTTGAAAAGTGCTTATTTCTGTATTTCAACATGATTTGGAGCTTGTTTTCGAAAAGTGTTTTTTCTGTATTTCAACATGATTTAGAGCTTGTTTTTGGAAAAGTGTTTATTTCTGTATTTCAATGTTGCAACTTGCTGAAAACTGTCCACAGTGTTCCTATCATCCTGATTAAACAGTACTGAAATAAAATTAACTTACAGAGAGCATCAAACATGATTTAGAGCTTGTTTATGGAAAAGTGTTTATTTCTGTATTTCAACATGATTTGGAGCTTGTTTTTGAAAAGTGCTTATTTCTGTATTTCAACATGATTTGGAGCTTGTTTTCGAAAAGTGTTTTTTCTGTATTTCAACAAGATTTAGAGCTTGTTTTTGGAAAAGTGTTTATTTCTGTATTTCAATGTTGCAACTTGCTGAAAACTGTCCACAGTGTTCCTATCATCCTGATTAAACAGTACTGAAATAAAATTAACTTACAGAGTGCATCAAACATGATTTAGAGCTTGTTTATGGAAAAGTGTTTATTTCTGTATTTCAACATGATTTGGAGCTTGTATTTGAAAAGTGCTTATTTCTGAATTTCAACATGATTTGGAGCTTGTTTTTGAAAAGTGTTTATTTCTGTATTTCAACAAGATTTAGAGCTTGTTTTTGGAAAAGTGTTTATTTCTGTATTCCAATGTTGCAACTTGCTGAAAACCGTCCACAGTGTTACTATCATCCTGATTAAACAGAACTGAAATAAAATTAACTTACAGAGTGCATCAAACATGATTTAGAGCTTGTTTATGGAAAAGTGTTTATTTCTGTATTTCAACATGATTTGGAGCTTGTTTATGGAAAAGTGCTTATTTCTGTATTTCAACATGATTTGGAGCTTGTTTTTGAAAAGTGTTTTTTCTGTATTTCAACATGATTTAGAGCTTGTTTTTGGAAAAGTGTTTATTTCTGTATTTCAATGTTGCAACTTGCTGAAAACTGTCCACAGTGTTCCTATCATCCTGATTAAACAGTACTGAAATAAAATAAACTTACAGAGTGCATCAAACATGATTTAGAGCTTGTTTATGGAAAAGTGTTTATTTCTGTATTTCAACATGATTTGGAGCTTGTATTTGAAAAGTGCTTATTTCTGTATTTCCACATGATTTGGAGCTTGTTTTTGAAAAGTGTTTTTTCTGTATTTCAACAAGATTTAGAGCTTGTTTTTGGAAAAGTGTTTATTTCTGTATTTCAATGTTGCAACTTGCTGAAAACTGTCCACAGTGTTCCTATCATCCTGATTAAACAGTACTGAAATAAAATTAACTTACAGAGAGCATCAAACATGATTTAGAGCTTGTTTATGGAAAAGTGTTTATTTCTGTATTTCAACATGATTTGGAGCTTGTTTTTGAAAAGTGCTTATTTCTGTATTTCAACATGATTTGGAGCTTGTTTTTGAAAAGTGTTTTTTCTGTATTTCAACATGATTTAGAGCTTGTTTTTGGAAAAGTGTTTATTTCTGTATTCCAATGTTGCAACTTGCTGAAAACCGTCCACAGTGTTACTATCATCCTGATTAAACAGTACTGAAATAAAATTAACTTACAGAGTGCATCAAACATGATTTAGAGCTTGTTTATGGAAAAGTGTTTATTTCTGTATTTCAACATGATTTGGAGCTTGTTTTTGAAAAGTGCTTATTTCTGTATTTCAACATGATTTGGAGCTTGTTTTCGAAAAGTGTTTTTTCTGTATTTCAACATGATTTAGAGCTTGTTTTTGGAAAAGTGTTTATTTCTGTATTTCAATGTTGCAACTTGCTGAAAACTGTCCACAGTGTTCCTATCATCCTGATTAAACAGTACTGAAATAAAATTAACTTACAGAGTGCATCAAACATGATTTAGAGCTTGTTTATGGAAAAGTGTTTATTTCTGTATTTCAACATGATTTGGAGCTTGTATTTGAAAAGTGCTTATTTCTGAATTTCAACATGATTTGGAGCTTGTTTTTGAAAAGTGTTTTTTCTGTATTTCAACAAGATTTAGAGCTTGTTTTTGGAAAAGTGTTTATTTCTGTATTTCAATGTTGCAACTTGCTGAAAACTGTCCACAGTGTTCCTATCATCCTGATTAAACAGTACTGAAATAAAATTAACTTACAGAGAGCATCAAACATGATTTAGAGCTTGTTTATGGAAAAGTGTTTATTTCTGTATTTCAACATGATTTGGAGCTTGTATTTGAAAAGTGCTTATTTCTGTATTTCAACATGATTTGGAGCTTGTTTTCGAAAAGTGTTTTTTCTGTATTTCAACATGATTTAGAGCTTGTTTTTGGAAAAGTGTTTATTTCTGTATTTCAATGTTGCAACTTGCTGAAAACTGTCCACAGTGTTCCTATCATCCTGATTAAACAGTACTGAAATAAAATTAACTTACAGAGAGCATCAAACATGATTTAGAGCTTGTTTATGGAAAAGTGTTTATTTCTGTATTTCAACATGATTTGGAGCTTGTTTTTGAAAAGTGCTTATTTCTGTATTTCAACATGATTTGGAGCTTGTTTTCGAAAAGTGTTTTTTCTGTATTTCAACAAGATTTAGAGCTTGTTTTTGGAAAAGTGTTTATTTCTGTATTTCAATGTTGCAACTTGCTGAAAACTGTCCACAGTGTTCATCATCCTGATTAAACAGTACTGAAATAAAATTAACTTACAGAGTGCATCAAACATGATTTATAGCTTGTTTATGGAAAAGTGTTTATTTCTGTATTTCAACATGATTTGGAGCTTGTATTTGAAAAGTGCTTATTTCTGAATTTCAACATGATTTGGAGCTTGTTTTTGAAAAGTGTTTATTTCTGTATTTCAACAAGATTTAGAGCTTGTTTTTGGAAAAGTGTTTATTTCTGTATTCCAATGTTGCAACTTGCTGAAAACCGTCCACAGTGTTACTATCATCCTGATTAAACAGTACTGAAATAAAATTAACTTACAGAGTGCATCAAACATGATTTAGAGCTTGTTTATGGAAAAGTGTTTATTTCTGTATTTCAACATGATTTGGAGCTTGTTTATGGAAAAGTGCTTATTTCTGTATTTCAACATGATTTGGAGCTTGTTTTTGAAAAGTGTTTTTTCTGTATTTCAACATGATTTAGAGCTTGTTTTTGGAAAAGTGTTTATTTCTGTATTTCAATGTTGCAACTTGCTGAAAACTGTCCACAGTGTTCCTATCATCCTGATTAAACAGTACTGAAATAAAATAAACTTACAGAGTGCATCAAACATGATTTAGAGCTTGTTTATGGAAAAGTGTTTATTTCTGTATTTCAACATGATTTGGAGCTTGTATTTGAAAAGTGCTTATTTCTGTATTTCAACATGATTTGGAGCTTGTTTTTGAAAAGTGTTTTTTCTGTATTTCAACAAGATTTAGAGCTTGTTTTTGGAAAAGTGTTTATTTCTGTATTTCAATGTTGCAACTTGCTGAAAACTGTCCACAGTGTTCCTATCATCCTGATTAAACAGTACTGAAATAAAATTAACTTACAGAGAGCATCAAACATGATTTAGAGCTTGTTTATGGAAAAGTGTTTATTTCTGTATTTCAACATGATTTGGAGCTTGTTTTTGAAAAGTGCTTATTTCTGTATTTCAACATGATTTGGAGCTTGTTTTTGAAAAGTGTTTTTTCTGTATTTCAACATGATTTAGAGCTTGTTTTTGGAAAAGTGTTTATTTCTGTATTCCAATGTTGCAACTTGCTGAAAACCGTCCACAGTGTTACTATCATCCTGATTAAACAGTACTGAAATAAAATTAACTTACAGAGTGCATCAAACATGATTTAGAGCTTGTTTATGGAAAAGTGTTTATTTCTGTATTTCAACATGATTTGGAGCTTGTTTTTGAAAAGTGCTTATTTCTGTATTTCAACATGATTTGGAGCTTGTTTTCGAAAAGTGTTTTTTCTGTATTTCAACATGATTTAGAGCTTGTTTTTGGAAAAGTGTTTATTTCTGTATTTCAATGTTGCAACTTGCTGAAAACTGTCCACAGTGTTCCTATCATCCTGATTAAACAGTACTGAAATAAAATTAACTTACAGAGTGCATCAAACATGATTTAGAGCTTGTTTATGGAAAAGTGTTTATTTCTGTATTTCAACATGATTTGGAGCTTGTATTTGAAAAGTGCTTATTTCTGAATTTCAACATGATTTGGAGCTTGTTTTTGAAAAGTGTTTTTTCTGTATTTCAACAAGATTTAGAGCTTGTTTTTGGAAAAGTGTTTATTTCTGTATTTCAATGTTGCAACTTGCTGAAAACTGTCCACAGTGTTCCTATCATCCTGATTAAACAGTACTGAAATAAAATTAACTTACAGAGAGCATCAAACATGATTTAGAGCTTGTTTATGGAAAAGTGTTTATTTCTGTATTTCAACATGATTTGGAGCTTGTTTTTGAAAAGTGCTTATTTCTGTATTTCAACATGATTTGGAGCTTGTTTTCGAAAAGTGTTTTTTCTGTATTTCAACAAGATTTAGAGCTTGTTTTTGGAAAAGTGTTTATTTCTGTATTTCAATGTTGCAACTTGCTGAAAACTGTCCACAGTGTTCCTATCATCCTGATTAAACAGTACTGAAATAAAATTAACTTACAGAGTGCATCAAACATGATTTAGAGCTTGTTTATGGAAAAGTGTTTATTTCTGTATTTCAACATGATTTGGAGCTTGTATTTGAAAAGTGCTTATTTCTGAATTTCAACATGATTTGGAGCTTGTTTTTGAAAAGTGTTTATTTCTGTATTTCAACAAGATTTAGAGCTTGTTTTTGGAAAAGTGTTTATTTCTGTATTCCAATGTTGCAACTTGCTGAAAACCGTCCACAGTGTTACTATCATCCTGATTAAACAGTACTGAAATAAAATTAACTTACAGAGTGCATCAAACATGATTTAGAGCTTGTTTATGGAAAAGTGTTTATTTCTGTATTTCAACATGATTTGGAGCTTGTTTATGGAAAAGTGCTTATTTCTGTATTTCAACATGATTTGGAGCTTGTTTTTGAAAAGTGTTTTTTCTGTATTTCAACATGATTTAGAGCTTGTTTTTGGAAAAGTGTTTATTTCTGTATTTCAATGTTGCAACTTGCTGAAAACTGTCCACAGTGTTCCTATCATCCTGATTAAACAGTACTGAAATAAAATTAACTTACAGAGTGCATCAAACATGATTTAGAGCTTGTTTATGGAAAAGTGTTTATTTCTGTATTTCAACATGATTTGGAGCTTGTATTTGAAAAGTGCTTATTTCTGTATTTCAACATGATTTGGAGCTTGTTTTCGAAAAGTGTTTTTTCTGTATTTCAACATGATTTAGAGCTTGTTTTTGGAAAAGTGTTTATTTCTGTATTTCAATGTTGCAACTTGCTGAAAACTGTCCACAGTGTTCCTATCATCCTGATTAAACAGTACTGAAATAAAATTAACTTACAGAGTGCATCAAACATGATTTAGAGCTTGTTTATGGAAAAGTGTTTATTTCTGTATTTCAACATGATTTGGAGCTTGTATTTGAAAAGTGCTTATTTCTGAATTTCAACATGATTTGGAGCTTGTTTTTGAAAAGTGTTTTTTCTGTATTTCAACAAGATTTAGAGCTTGTTTTTGGAAAAGTGTTTATTTCTGTATTTCAATGTTGCAACTTGCTGAAAACTGTCCACAGTGTTCCTATCATCCTGATTAAACAGTACTGAAATAAAATTAACTTACAGAGAGCATCAAACATGATTTAGAGCTTGTTTATGGAAAAGTGTTTATTTCTGTATTTCAACATGATTTGGAGCTTGTTTTTGAAAAGTGCTTATTTCTGTATTTCAACATGATTTGGAGCTTGTTTTCGAAAAGTGTTTTTTCTGTATTTCAACAAGATTTAGAGCTTGTTTTTGGAAAAGTGTTTATTTCTGTATTTCAATGTTGCAACTTGCTGAAAACTGTCCACAGTGTTCCTATCATCCTGATTAAACAGTACTGAAATAAAATTAACTTACAGAGTGCATCAAACATGATTTAGAGCTTGTTTATGGAAAAGTGTTTATTTCTGTATTTCAACATGATTTGGAGCTTGTATTTGAAAAGTGCTTATTTCTGAATTTCAACATGATTTGGAGCTTGTTTTTGAAAAGTGTTTTTTCTGTATTTCAACAAGATTTAGAGCTTGTTTTTGGAAAAGTGTTTATTTCTGTATTCCAATGTTGCAACTTGCTGAAAACCGTCCACAGTGTTACTATCATCCTGATTAAACAGTACTGAAATAAAATTAACTTACAGAGTGCATCAAACATGATTTAGAGCTTGTTTATGGAAAAGTGTTTATTTCTGTATTTCAACATGATTTGGAGCTTGTTTATGGAAAAGTGCTTATTTCTGTATTTCAACATGATTTGGAGCTTGTTTTTGAAAAGTGTTTTTTCTGTATTTCAACATGATTTAGAGCTTGTTTTTGGAAAAGTGTTTATTTCTGTATTTCAATGTTGCAACTTGCTGAAAACTGTCCACAGTGTTCCTATCATCCTGATTAAACAGTACTGAAATAAAATTAACTTACAGAGTGCATCAAACATGATTTAGAGCTTGTTTATGGAAAAGTGTTTATTTCTGTATTTCAACATGATTTGGAGCTTGTTTTGGAAAAGTGCTTATTTCTGTATTTCAACATGATTTGGAGCTTGTTTTTGAAAAGTGTTTTTTCTGTATTTCAACATGATTTAGAGCTTGTTTTTGGAAAAGTGTTTATTTCTGTATTTCAATGTTGCAACTTGCTGAAAACTGTCCACAGTGTTCCTATCATCCTGATTAAACAGTACTGAAATAAAATTAACTTACAGAGTGCATCAAACATGATTTAGAGCTTGTTTATGGAAAAGTGTTTATTTCTGTATTTCAACATGATTTGGAGCTTGTATTTGAAAAGTGCTTATTTCTGTATTTCAACATGATTTGGAGCTTGTTTTCGAAAAGTGTTTTTTCTGTATTTCAACATGATTTAGAGCTTGTTTTTGGAAAAGTGTTTATTTCTGTATTTCAATGTTGCAACTTGCTGAAAACTGTCCACAGTGTTCCTATCATCCTGATTAAACAGTACTGAAATAAAATTAACTTACAGAGTGCATCAAACATGATTTAGAGCTTGTTTATGGAAAAGTGTTTATTTCTGTATTTCAACATGATTTGGAGCTTGTATTTGAAAAGTGCTTATTTCTGAATTTCAACATGATTTGGAGCTTGTTTTTGAAAAGTGTTTTTTCTGTATTTCAACAAGATTTAGAGCTTGTTTTTGGAAAAGTGTTTATTTCTGTATTTCAATGTTGCAACTTGCTGAAAACTGTCCACAGTGTTCCTATCATCCTGATTAAACAGTACTGAAATAAAATTAACTTACAGAGAGCATCAAACATGATTTAGAGCTTGTTTATGGAAAAGTGTTTATTTCTGTATTTCAACATGATTTGGAGCTTGTTTTTGAAAAGTGCTTATTTCTGTATTTCAACATGATTTGGAGCTTGTTTTCGAAAAGTGTTTTTTCTGTATTTCAACAAGATTTAGAGCTTGTTTTTGGAAAAGTGTTTATTTCTGTATTTCAATGTTGCAACTTGCTGAAAACTGTCCACAGTGTTCCTATCATCCTGATTAAACAGTACTGAAATAAAATTAACTTACAGAGTGCATCAAACATGATTTAGAGCTTGTTTATGGAAAAGTGTTTATTTCTGTATTTCAACATGATTTGGAGCTTGTATTTGAAAAGTGCTTATTTCTGAATTTCAACATGATTTGGAGCTTGTTTTTGAAAAGTGTTTATTTCTGTATTTCAACAAGATTTAGAGCTTGTTTTTGGAAAAGTGTTTATTTCTGTATTCCAATGTTGCAACTTGCTGAAAACCGTCCACAGTGTTCCTATCATCCTGATTAAACAGTACTGAAATAAAATTAACTTACAGAGTGCATCAAACATGATTTAGAGCTTGTTTATGGAAAAGTGTTTATTTCTGTATTTCAACATGATTTGGAGCTTGTTTATGGAAAAGTGCTTATTTCTGTATTTCAACATGATTTGGAGCTTGTTTTTGAAAAGTGTTTTTTCTGTATTTCAACATGATTTAGAGCTTGTTTTTGGAAAAGTGTTTATTTCTGTATTTCAATGTTGCAACTTGCTGAAAACTGTCCACAGTGTTCCTATCATCCTGATTAAACAGTACTGAAATAAAATTAACTTACAGAGTGCATCAAACATGATTTAGAGCTTGTTTATGGAAAAGTGTTTATTTCTGTATTTCAACATGATTTGGAGCTTGTTTTTGAAAAGTGCTTATTTCTGTATTTCAACATGATTTGGAGCTTGTTTTTGAAAAGTGTTTTTTCTGTATTTCAACATGATTTAGAGCTTGTTTTTGGAAAAGTGTTTATTTCTGTATTCCAATGTTGCAACTTGCTGAAAACCGTCCACAGTGTTACTATCATCCTGATTAAACAGTACTGAAATAAAATTAACTTACAGAGTGCATCAAACATGATTTAGAGCTTGTTTATGGAAAAGTGTTTATTTCTGTATTTCAACATGATTTGGAGCTTGTATTTGAAAAGTGCTTATTTCTGTATTTCAACATGATTTGGAGCTTGTTTTCGAAAAGTGTTTTTTCTGTATTTCAACATGATTTAGAGCTTGTTTTTGGAAAAGTGTTTATTTCTGTATTTCAATGTTGCAACTTGCTGAAAACTGTCCACAGTGTTCCTATCATCCTGATTAAACAGTACTGAAATAAAATTAACTTACAGAGTGCATCAAACATGATTTAGAGCTTGTTTATGGAAAAGTGTTTATTTCTGTATTTCAACATGATTTGGAGCTTGTATTTGAAAAGTGCTTATTTCTGAATTTCAACATGATTTGGAGCTTGTTTTTGAAAAGTGTTTTTTCTGTATTTCAACAAGATTTAGAGCTTGTTTTTGGAAAAGTGTTTATTTCTGTATTTCAATGTTGCAACTTGCTGAAAACTGTCCACAGTGTTCCTATCATCCTGATTAAACAGTACTGAAATAAAATTAACTTACAGAGAGCATCAAACATGATTTAGAGCTTGTTTATGGAAAAGTGTTTATTTCTGTATTTCAACATGATTTGGAGCTTGTTTTTGAAAAGTGCTTATTTCTGTATTTCAACATGATTTGGAGCTTGTTTTCGAAAAGTGTTTTTTCTGTATTTCAACAAGATTTAGAGCTTGTTTTTGGAAAAGTGTTTATTTCTGTATTTCAATGTTGCAACTTGCTGAAAACTGTCCACAGTGTTCCTATCATCCGGATTAAACAGTACTGAAATAAAATTAACTTACAGAGTGCATCAAACATGATTTAGAGCTTGTTTATGGAAAAGTGTTTATTTCTGTATTTCAACATGATTTGGAGCTTGTATTTGAAAAGTGCTTATTTCTGAATTTCAACATGATTTGGAGCTTGTTTTTGAAAAGTGTTTATTTCTGTATTTCAACAAGATTTAGAGCTTGTTTTGGAAAAGTGTTTATTTCTGTATTCCAATGTTGCAACTTGCTGAAAACCGTCCACAGTGTTACTATCATCCTGATTAAACAGAACTGAAATAAAATTAACTTACAGAGTGCATCAAACATGATTTAGAGCTTGTTTATGGAAAAGTGTTTATTTCTGTATTTCAACATGATTTTGAGCTTGTTTATGGAAAAGTGCTTATTTCTGTATTTCAACATGATTTGGAGCTTGTTTTTGAAAAGTGTTTTTTCTGTATTTCAACATGATTTAGAGCTTGTTTTTGGAAAAGTGTTTATTTCTGTATTTCAATGTTGCAACTTGCTGAAAACTGTCCACAGTGTTCCTATCATCCTGATTAAACAGTACTGAAATAAAATAAACTTACAGAGTGCATCAAACATGATTTAGAGCTTGTTTATGGAAAAGTGTTTATTTCTGTATTTCAACATGATTTGGAGCTTGTATTTGAAAAGTGCTTATTTCTGTATTTCAACATGATTTGGAGCTTGTTTTTGAAAAGTGTTTTTTCTGTATTTCAACAAGATTTAGAGCTTGTTTTTGGAAAAGTGTTTATTTCTGTATTTCAATGTTGCAACTTGCTGAAAACTGTCCACAGTGTTCCTATCATCCTGATTAAACAGTACTGAAATAAAATTAACTTACAGAGAGCATCAAACATGATTTAGAGCTTGTTTATGGAAAAGTGTTTATTTCTGTATTTCAACATGATTTGGAGCTTGTTTTTGAAAAGTGCTTATTTCTGTATTTCAACATGATTTGGAGCTTGTTTTTGAAAAGTGTTTTTTCTGTATTTCAACATGATTTAGAGCTTGTTTTTGGAAAAGTGTTTATTTCTGTATTTCAATGTTGCAACTTGCTGAAAACTGTCCACAGTGTTCCTATCATCCTGATTAAACAGTACTGAAATAAAATTAACTTACAGAGTGCATCAAACATGATTTAGAGCTTGTTTATGGAAAAGTGTTTATTTCTGTATTTCAACATGATTTGGAGCTTGTTTTTGAAAAGTGCTTATTTCTGTATTTCAACATGATTTGGAGCTTGTTTTCGAAAAGTGTTTTTTCTGTATTTCAACATGATTTAGAGCTTGTTTTTGGAAAAGTGTTTATTTCTGTATTTCAATGTTGCAACTTGCTGAAAACTGTCCACAGTGTTCCTATCATCCTGATTAAACAGTACTGAAATAAAATTAACTTACAGAGTGCATCAAACATGATTTAGAGCTTGTTTATGGAAAAGTGTTTATTTCTGTATTTCAACATGATTTGGAGCTTGTATTTGAAAAGTGCTTATTTCTGTATTTCAACATGATTTGGAGCTTGTTTTTGAAAAGTGTTTTTTCTGTATTTCAACATGATTTAGAGCTTGTTTTTGGAAAAGTGTTTATTTCTGTATTTCAATGTTGCAACTTGCTGAAAACTGTCCACAGTGTTCCTATCATCCTGATTAAACAGTACTGAAATAAAATTAACTTACAGAGTGCATCAAACATGATTTAGAGCTTGTTTATGGAAAAGTGTTTATTTCTGTATTTCAACATGATTTGGAGCTTGTTTTTGAAAAGTGCTTATTTCTGTATTTCAACATGATTTGGAGCTTGTTTTCGAAAAGTGTTTTTTCTGTATTTCAACATGATTTAGAGCTTGTTTTTGGAAAAGTGTTTATTTCTGTATTTCAATGTTGCAACTTGCTGAAAACTGTCCACAGTGTTCCTATCATCCTGATTAAACAGTACTGAAATAAAATTAACTTACAGAGTGCATCAAACATGATTTAGAGCTTGTTTATGGAAAAGTGTTTATTTCTGTATTTCAACATGATTTGGAGCTTGTATTTGAAAAGTGCTTATTTCTGAATTTCAACATGATTTGGAGCTTGTTTTTGAAAAGTGTTTTTTCTGTATTTCAACAAGATTTAGAGCTTGTTTTTGGAAAAGTGTTTATTTCTGTATTTCAATGTTGCAACTTGCTGAAAACTGTCCACAGTGTTCCTATCATCCTGATTAAACAGTACTGAAATAAAATTAACTTACAGAGAGCATCAAACATGATTTAGAGCTTGTTTATGGAAAAGTGTTTATTTCTGTATTTCAACATGATTTGGAGCTTGTTTTTGAAAAGTGCTTATTTCTGTATTTCAACATGATTTGGAGCTTGTTTTCGAAAAGTGTTTTTTCTGTATTTCAACAAGATTTAGAGCTTGTTTTTGGAAAAGTGTTTATTTCTGTATTTCAATGTTGCAACTTGCTGAAAACTGTCCACAGTGTTCCTATCATCCTGATTAAACAGTACTGAAATAAAATTAACTTACAGAGTGCATCAAACATGATTTAGAGCTTGTTTATGGAAAAGTGTTTATTTCTGTATTTCAACATGATTTGGAGCTTGTATTTGAAAAGTGCTTATTTCTGTATTTCAACATGATTTGGAGCTT
This sequence comes from Salvelinus fontinalis, assembly GCF_029448725.1. Classification (NCBI taxonomy): domain Eukaryota; kingdom Metazoa; phylum Chordata; class Actinopteri; order Salmoniformes; family Salmonidae; genus Salvelinus; species Salvelinus fontinalis. The sequence continues at coordinate 17,555 of NW_026601357.1, forward strand.
GTTTTTGAAAAGTGTTTTTTCTGTATTTCAACAAGATTTAGAGCTTGTTTTTGGAAAAGTGTTTATTTCTGTATTTCAATGTTGCAACTTGCTGAAAACTGTCCACAGTGTTCCTATCATCCTGATTAAACAGTACTGAAATAAAATTAACTTACAGAGAGCATCAAACATGATTTAGAGCTTGTTTATGGAAAAGTGTTTATTTCTGTATTTCAACATGATTTGGAGCTTGTTTTTGAAAAGTGCTTATTTCTGTATTTCAACATGATTTGGAGCTTGTTTTTGAAAAGTGTTTTTTCTGTATTTCAACATGATTTAGAGCTTGTTTTTGGAAAAGTGTTTATTTCTGTATTCCAATGTTGCAACTTGCTGAAAACCGTCCACAGTGTTACTATCATCCTGATTAAACAGTACTGAAATAAAATTAACTTACAGAGTGCATCAAACATGATTTAGAGCTTGTTTATGGAAAAGTGTTTATTTCTGTATTTCAACATGATTTGGAGCTTGTTTTTGAAAAGTGCTTATTTCTGTATTTCAACATGATTTGGAGCTTGTTTTCGAAAAGTGTTTTTTCTGTATTTCAACATGATTTAGAGCTTGTTTTTGGAAAAGTGTTTATTTCTGTATTTCAATGTTGCAACTTGCTGAAAACTGTCCACAGTGTTCCTATCATCCTGATTAAACAGTACTGAAATAAAATTAACTTACAGAGTGCATCAAACATGATTTAGAGCTTGTTTATGGAAAAGTGTTTATTTCTGTATTTCAACATGATTTGGAGCTTGTATTTGAAAAGTGCTTATTTCTGTATTTCAACATGATTTGGAGCTTGTTTTTGAAAAGTGTTTTTTCTGTATTTCAACATGATTTAGAGCTTGTTTTTGGAAAAGTGTTTATTTCTGTATTTCAATGTTGCAACTTGCTGAAAACTGTCCACAGTGTTCCTATCATCCTGATTAAACAGTACTGAAATAAAATTAACTTACAGAGTGCATCAAACATGATTTAGAGCTTGTTTATGGAAAAGTGTTTATTTCTGTATTTCAACATGATTTGGAGCTTGTTTTTGAAAAGTGCTTATTTCTGTATTTCAACATGATTTGGAGCTTGTTTTCGAAAAGTGTTTTTTCTGTATTTCAACATGATTTAGAGCTTGTTTTTGGAAAAGTGTTTATTTCTGTATTTCAATGTTGCAACTTGCTGAAAACTGTCCACAGTGTTCCTATCATCCTGATTAAACAGTACTGAAATAAAATTAACTTACAGAGTGCATCAAACATGATTTAGAGCTTGTTTATGGAAAAGTGTTTATTTCTGTATTTCAACATGATTTGGAGCTTGTATTTGAAAAGTGCTTATTTCTGAATTTCAACATGATTTGGAGCTTGTTTTTGAAAAGTGTTTTTTCTGTATTTCAACAAGATTTAGAGCTTGTTTTTGGAAAAGTGTTTATTTCTGTATTTCAATGTTGCAACTTGCTGAAAACTGTCCACAGTGTTCCTATCATCCTGATTAAACAGTACTGAAATAAAATTAACTTACAGAGAGCATCAAACATGATTTAGAGCTTGTTTATGGAAAAGTGTTTATTTCTGTATTTCAACATGATTTGGAGCTTGTTTTTGAAAAGTGCTTATTTCTGTATTTCAACATGATTTGGAGCTTGTTTTCGAAAAGTGTTTTTTCTGTATTTCAACAAGATTTAGAGCTTGTTTTTGGAAAAGTGTTTATTTCTGTATTTCAATGTTGCAACTTGCTGAAAACTGTCCACAGTGTTCCTATCATCCTGATTAAACAGTACTGAAATAAAATTAACTTACAGAGTGCATCAAACATGATTTAGAGCTTGTTTATGGAAAAGTGTTTATTTCTGTATTTCAACATGATTTGGAGCTTGTATTTGAAAAGTGCTTATTTCTGAATTTCAACATGATTTGGAGCTTGTTTTTGAAAAGTGTTTATTTCTGTATTTCAACAAGATTTAGAGCTTGTTTTGGAAAAGTGTTTATTTCTGTATTCCAATGTTGCAACTTGCTGAAAACCGTCCACAGTGTTACTATCATCCTGATTAAACAGAACTGAAATAAAATTAACTTACAGAGTGCATCAAACATGATTTAGAGCTTGTTTATGGAAAAGTGTTTATTTCTGTATTTCAACATGATTTTGAGCTTGTTTATGGAAAAGTGCTTATTTCTGTATTTCAACATGATTTGGAGCTTGTTTTTGAAAAGTGTTTTTTCTGTATTTCAACATGATTTAGAGCTTGTTTTTGGAAAAGTGTTTATTTCTGTATTTCAATGTTGCAACTTGCTGAAAACTGTCCACAGTGTTCCTATCATCCTGATTAAACAGTACTGAAATAAAATTAACTTACAGAGTGCATCAAACATGATTTAGAGCTTGTTTATGGAAAAGTGTTTATTTCTGTATTTCAACATGATTTGGAGCTTGTATTTGAAAAGTGCTTATTTCTGTATTTCAACATGATTTGGAGCTTGTTTTTGAAAAGTGTTTTTTCTGTATTTCAACAAGATTTAGAGCTTGTTTTTGGAAAAGTGTTTATTTCTGTATTTCAATGTTGCAACTTGCTGAAAACTGTCCACAGTGTTCCTATCATCCTGATTAAACAGTACTGAAATAAAATTAACTTACAGAGAGCATCAAACATGATTTAGAGCTTGTTTATGGAAAAGTGTTTATTTCTGTATTTCAACATGATTTGGAGCTTGTTTTTGAAAAGTGCTTATTTCTGTATTTCAACATGATTTGGAGCTTGTTTTTGAAAAGTGCTTATTTCTGTATTTCAACATGATTTGGAGCTTGTTTTTGAAAAGTGTTTTTTCTGTATTTCAACATGATTTAGAGCTTGTTTTTGGAAAAGTGTTTATTTCTGTATTCCAATGTTGCAACTTGCTGAAAACCGTCCACAGTGTTACTATCATCCTGATTAAACAGTACTGAAATAAAATTAACTTACAGAGTGCATCAAACATGATTTAGAGCTTGTTTATGGAAAAGTGTTTATTTCTGTATTTCAACATGATTTGGAGCTTGTATTTGAAAAGTGCTTATTTCTGTATTTCAACATGATTTGGAGCTTGTTTTCGAAAAGTGTTTTTTCTGTATTTCAACATGATTTAGAGCTTGTTTTTGGAAAAGTGTTTATTTCTGTATTTCAATGTTGCAACTTGCTGAAAACTGTCCACAGTGTTCCTATCATCCTGATTAAACAGTACTGAAATAAAATTAACTTACAGAGTGCATCAAACATGATTTAGAGCTTGTTTATGGAAAAGTGTTTATTTCTGTATTTCAACATGATTTGGAGCTTGTATTTGAAAAGTGCTTATTTCTGAATTTCAACATGATTTGGAGCTTGTTTTTGAAAAGTGTTTTTTCTGTATTTCAACAAGATTTAGAGCTTGTTTTTGGAAAAGTGTTTATTTCTGTATTTCAATGTTGCAACTTGCTGAAAACTGTCCACAGTGTTCCTATCATCCTGATTAAACAGTACTGAAATAAAATTAACTTACAGAGAGCATCAAACATGATTTAGAGCTTGTTTATGGAAAAGTGTTTATTTCTGTATTTCAACATGATTTGGAGCTTGTATTTGAAAAGTGCTTATTTCTGAATTTCAACATGATTTGGAGCTTGTTTTTGAAAAGTGTTTATTTCTGTATTTCAACAAGATTTAGAGCTTGTTTTGGAAAAGTGTTTATTTCTGTATTCCAATGTTGCAACTTGCTGAAAACCGTCCACAGTGTTACTATCATCCTGATTAAACAGAACTGAAATAAAATTAACTTACAGAGTGCATCAAACATGATTTAGAGCTTGTTTATGGAAAAGTGTTTATTTCTGTATTTCAACATGATTTTGAGCTTGTTTATGGAAAAGTGCTTATTTCTGTATTTCAACATGATTTAGAGCTTGTTTTTGGAAAAGTGTTTATTTCTGTATTCCAATGTTGCAACTTGCTGAAAACCGTCCACAGTGTTACTATCATCCTGATTAAACAGTACTGAAATAAAATTAACTTACAGAGTGCATCAAACATGATTTAGAGCTTGTTTATGGAAAAGTGTTTATTTCTGTATTTCAACATGATTTGGAGCTTGTTTTTGAAAAGTGCTTATTTCTGTATTTCAACATGATTTGGAGCTTGTTTTCGAAAAGTGTTTTTTCTGTATTTCAACATGATTTAGAGCTTGTTTTTGGAAAAGTGTTTATTTCTGTATTTCAATGTTGCAACTTGCTGAAAACTGTCCACAGTGTTCCTATCATCCTGATTAAACAGTACTGAAATAAAATTAACTTACAGAGTGCATCAAACATGATTTAGAGCTTGTTTATGGAAAAGTGTTTATTTCTGTATTTCAACATGATTTGGAGCTTGTATTTGAAAAGTGCTTATTTCTGTATTTCAACATGATTTGGAGCTTGTTTTTGAAAAGTGTTTTTTCTGTATTTCAACATGATTTAGAGCTTGTTTTTGGAAAAGTGTTTATTTCTGTATTCCAATGTTGCAACTTGCTGAAAACCGTCCACAGTGTTACTATCATCCTGATTAAACAGTACTGAAATAAAATTAACTTACAGAGTGCATCAAACATGATTTAGAGCTTGTTTATGGAAAAGTGTTTATTTCTGTATTTCAACATGATTTGGAGCTTGTTTTTGAAAAGTGCTTATTTCTGTATTTCAACATGATTTGGAGCTTGTTTTCGAAAAGTGTTTTTTCTGTATTTCAACATGATTTAGAGCTTGTTTTTGGAAAAGTGTTTATTTCTGTATTTCAATGTTGCAACTTGCTGAAAACTGTCCACAGTGTTCCTATCATCCTGATTAAACAGTACTGAAATAAAATTAACTTACAGAGTGCATCAAACATGATTTAGAGCTTGTTTATGGAAAAGTGTTTATTTCTGTATTTCAACATGATTTGGAGCTTGTATTTGAAAAGTGCTTATTTCTGAATTTCAACATGATTTGGAGCTTGTTTTTGAAAAGTGTTTTTTCTGTATTTCAACAAGATTTAGAGCTTGTTTTTGGAAAAGTGTTTATTTCTGTATTTCAATGTTGCAACTTGCTGAAAACTGTCCACAGTGTTCCTATCATCCTGATTAAACAGTACTGAAATAAAATTAACTTACAGAGAGCATCAAACATGATTTAGAGCTTGTTTATGGAAAAGTGTTTATTTCTGTATTTCAACATGATTTGGAGCTTGTTTTTGAAAAGTGCTTATTTCTGTATTTCAACATGATTTGGAGCTTGTTTTCGAAAAGTGTTTTTTCTGTATTTCAACAAGATTTAGAGCTTGTTTTTGGAAAAGTGTTTATTTCTGTATTTCAATGTTGCAACTTGCTGAAAACTGTCCACAGTGTTCCTATCATCCTGATTAAACAGTACTGAAATAAAATTAACTTACAGAGTGCATCAAACATGATTTAGAGCTTGTTTATGGAAAAGTGTTTATTTCTGTATTTCAACATGATTTGGAGCTTGTATTTGAAAAGTGCTTATTTCTGAATTTCAACATGATTTGGAGCTTGTTTTTGAAAAGTGTTTATTTCTGTATTTCAACAAGATTTAGAGCTTGTTTTGGAAAAGTGTTTATTTCTGTATTCCAATGTTGCAACTTGCTGAAAACCGTCCACAGTGTTACTATCATCCTGATTAAACAGAACTGAAATAAAATTAACTTACAGAGTGCATCAAACATGATTTAGAGCTTGTTTATGGAAAAGTGTTTATTTCTGTATTTCAACATGATTTTGAGCTTGTTTATGGAAAAGTGCTTATTTCTGTATTTCAACATGATTTGGAGCTTGTTTTTGAAAAGTGCTTATTTCTGTATTTCAACATGATTTAGAGCTTGTTTTTGGAAAAGTGTTTATTTCTGTATTTCAATGTTGCAACTTGCTGAAAACTGTCCACAGTGTTCCTATCATCCTGATTAAACAGTACTGAAATAAAATAAACTTACAGAGTGCATCAAACATGATTTAGAGCTTGTTTATGGAAAAGTGTTTATTTCTGTATTTCAACATGATTTGGAGCTTGTATTTGAAAAGTGCTTATTTCTGTATTTCAACATGATTTGGAGCTTGTTTTTGAAAAGTGTTTTTTCTGTATTTCAACAAGATTTAGAGCTTGTTTTTGGAAAAGTTTTTATTTCTGTATTTCAATGTTGCAACTTGCTGAAAACTGTCCACAGTGTTCCTATCATCCTGATTAAACAGTACTGAAATAAAATTAACTTACAGAGAGCATCAAACATGATTTAGAGCTTGTTTATGGAAAAGTGTTTATTTCTGTATTTCAACATGATTTGGAGCTTGTTTTTGAAAAGTGCTTATTTCTGTATTTCAACATGATTTGGAGCTTGTTTTTGAAAAGTGCTTATTTCTGTATTTCAACATGATTTGGAGCTTGTTTTTGAAAAGTGTTTTTTCTGTATTTCAACATGATTTAGAGCTTGTTTTTGGAAAAGTGTTTATTTCTGTATTCCAATGTTGCAACTTGCTGAAAACCGTCCACAGTGTTACTATCATCCTGATTAAACAGTACTGAAATAAAATTAACTTACAGAGTGCATCAAACATGATTTAGAGCTTGTTTATGGAAAAGTGTTTATTTCTGTATTTCAACATGATTTGGAGCTTGTATTTGAAAAGTGCTTATTTCTGTATTTCAACATGATTTGGAGCTTGTTTTCGAAAAGTGTTTTTTCTGTATTTCAACATGATTTAGAGCTTGTTTTTGGAAAAGTGTTTATTTCTGTATTTCAATGTTGCAACTTGCTGAAAACTGTCCACAGTGTTCCTATCATCCTGATTAAACAGTACTGAAATAAAATTAACTTACAGAGTGCATCAAACATGATTTAGAGCTTGTTTATGGAAAAGTGTTTATTTCTGTATTTCAACATGATTTGGAGCTTGTATTTGAAAAGTGCTTATTTCTGAATTTCAACATGATTTGGAGCTTGTTTTTGAAAAGTGTTTTTTCTGTATTTCAACAAGATTTAGAGCTTGTTTTTGGAAAAGTGTTTATTTCTGTATTTCAATGTTGCAACTTGCTGAAAACTGTCCACAGTGTTCCTATCATCCTGATTAAACAGTACTGAAATAAAATTAACTTACAGAGAGCATCAAACATGATTTAGAGCTTGTTTATGGAAAAGTGTTTATTTCTGTATTTCAACATGATTTGGAGCTTGTATTTGAAAAGTGCTTATTTCTGAATTTCAACATGATTTGGAGCTTGTTTTTGAAAAGTGTTTATTTCTGTATTTCAACAAGATTTAGAGCTTGTTTTGGAAAAGTGTTTATTTCTGTATTCCAATGTTGCAACTTGCTGAAAACCGTCCACAGTGTTACTATCATCCTGATTAAACAGAACTGAAATAAAATTAACTTACAGAGTGCATCAAACATGATTTAGAGCTTGTTTATGGAAAAGTGTTTATTTCTGTATTTCAACATGATTTTGAGCTTGTTTATGGAAAAGTGCTTATTTCTGTATTTCAACATGATTTAGAGCTTGTTTTTGGAAAAGTGTTTATTTCTGTATTCCAATGTTGCAACTTGCTGAAAACCGTCCACAGTGTTACTATCATCCTGATTAAACAGTACTGAAATAAAATTAACTTACAGAGTGCATCAAACATGATTTAGAGCTTGTTTATGGAAAAGTGTTTATTTCTGTATTTCAACATGATTTGGAGCTTGTTTTTGAAAAGTGCTTATTTCTGTATTTCAACATGATTTAGAGCTTGTTTTTGGAAAAGTGTTTATTTCTGTATTTCAATGTTGCAACTTGCTGAAAACTGTCCACAGTGTTCCTATCATCCTGATTAAACAGTACTGAAATAAAATTAACTTACAGAGAGCATCAAACATGATTTAGAGCTTGTTTATGGAAAAGTGTTTATTTCTGTATTTCAACATGATTTGGAGCTTGTTTTTGAAAAGTGCTTATTTCTGTATTTCAACATGATTTGGAGCTTGTTTTTGAAAAGTGTTTTTTCTGTATTTCAACATGATTTAGAGCTTGTTTTTGGAAAAGTGTTTATTTCTGTATTCCAATGTTGCAACTTGCTGAAAACCGTCCACAGTGTTACTATCATCCTGATTAAACAGTACTGAAATAAAATTAACTTACAGAGTGCATCAAACATGATTTAGAGCTTGTTTATGGAAAAGTGTTTATTTCTGTATTTCAACATGATTTGGAGCTTGTATTTGAAAAGTGCTTATTTCTGTATTTCAACATGATTTGGAGCTTGTTTTCGAAAAGTGTTTTTTCTGTATTTCAACATGATTTAGAGCTTGTTTTTGGAAAAGTGTTTATTTCTGTATTTCAATGTTGCAACTTGCTGAAAACTGTCCACAGTGTTCCTATCATCCTGATTAAACAGTACTGAAATAAAATTAACTTACAGAGTGCATCAAACATGATTTAGAGCTTGTTTATGGAAAAGTGTTTATTTCTGTATTTCAACATGATTTGGAGCTTGTATTTGAAAAGTGCTTATTTCTGAATTTCAACATGATTTGGAGCTTGTTTTTGAAAAGTGTTTTTTCTGTATTTCAACAAGATTTAGAGCTTGTTTTTGGAAAAGTGTTTATTTCTGTATTTCAATGTTGCAACTTGCTGAAAACTGTCCACAGTGTTCCTATCATCCTGATTAAACAGTACTGAAATAAAATTAACTTACAGAGAGCATCAAACATGATTTAGAGCTTGTTTATGGAAAAGTGTTTATTTCTGTATTTCACCATGATTTGGAGCTTGTTTTTGAAAAGTGCTTATTTCTGTATTTCAACATGATTTGGAGCTTGTTTTCGAAAAGTGTTTTTTCTGTATTTCAACATGATTTAGAGCTTGTTTTTGGAAAAGTGTTTATTTCTGTATTTCAATGTTGCAACTTGCTGAAAACTGTCCACAGTGTTCCTATCATCCTGATTAAACAGTACTGAAATAAAATTAACTTACAGAGTGCATCAAACATGATTTAGAGCTTGTTTATGGAAAAGTGTTTATTTCTGTATTTCAACATGATTTGGAGCTTGTATTTGAAAAGTGCTTATTTCTGAATTTCAACATGATTTGGAGCTTGTTTTTGAAAAGTGTTTTTTCTGTATTTCAACAAGATTTAGAGCTTGTTTTTGGAAAAGTGTTTATTTCTGTATTTCAATGTTGCAACTTGCTGAAAACTGTCCACAGTGTTCCTATCATCCTGATTAAACAGTACTGAAATAAAATTAACTTACAGAGAGCATCAAACATGATTTAGAGCTTGTTTATGGAAAAGTGTTTATTTCTGTATTTCAACATGATTTGGAGCTTGTTTTTGAAAAGTGCTTATTTCTGTATTTCAACATGATTTGGAGCTTGTTTTCGAAAAGTGTTTTTTCTGTATTTCAACATGATTTAGAGCTTGTTTTTGGAAAAGTGTTTATTTCTGTATTTCAATGTTGCAACTTGCTGAAAACTGTCCACAGTGTTCCTATCATCCTGATTAAACAGTACTGAAATAAAATTAACTTACAGAGTGCATCAAACATGATTTAGAGCTTGTTTATGGAAAAGTGTTTATTTCTGTATTTCAACATGATTTGGAGCTTGTATTTGAAAAGTGCTTATTTCTGAATTTCAACATGATTTGGAGCTTGTTTTTGAAAAGTGTTTTTTCTGTATTTCAACAAGATTTAGAGCTTGTTTTTGGAAAAGTGTTTATTTCTGTATTTCAATGTTGCAACTTGCTGAAAACTGTCCACAGTGTTCCTATCATCCTGATTAAACAGTACTGAAATAAAATTAACTTACAGAGAGCATCAAACATGATTTAGAGCTTGTTTATGGAAAAGTGTTTATTTCTGTATTTCAACATGATTTGGAGCTTGTATTTGAAAAGTGCTTATTTCTGAATTTCAACATGATTTGGAGCTTGTTTTTGAAAAGTGTTTATTTCTGTATTTCAACAAGATTTAGAGCTTGTTTTGGAAAAGTGTTTATTTCTGTATTCCAATGTTGCAACTTGCTGAAAACCGTCCACAGTGTTACTATCATCCTGATTAAACAGAACTGAAATAAAATTAACTTACAGAGTGCATCAAACATGATTTAGAGCTTGTTTATGGAAAAGTGTTTATTTCTGTATTTCAACATGATTTTGAGCTTGTTTATGGAAAAGTGCTTATTTCTGTATTTCAACATGATTTGGAGCTTGTTTTTGAAAAGTGCTTATTTCTGTATTTCAACATGATTTAGAGCTTGTTTTTGGAAAAGTGTTGATTTCTGTATTTCAATGTTGCAACTTGCTGAAAACTGTCCACAGTGTTCCTATCATCCTGATTAAACAGTACTGAAATAAAATTAACTTACAGAGAGCATCAAACATGATTTAGAGCTTGTTTATGGAAAAGTGTTTATTTCTGTATTTCAACATGATTTGGAGCTTGTTTTTGAAAAGTGTTTTTTCTGTATTTCAACATGATTTAGAGCTTGTTTTTGGAAAAGTGTTTATTTCTGTATTCCAATGTTGCAACTTGCTGAAAACCGTCCACAGTGTTACTATCATCCTGATTAAACAGTACTGAAATAAAATTAACTTACAGAGTGCATCAAACATGATTTAGAGCTTGTTTATGGAAAAGTGTTTATTTCTGTATTTCAACATGATTTGGAGCTTGTATTTGAAAAGTGCTTATTTCTGTATTTCAACATGATTTGGAGCTTGTTTTTGAAAAGTGTTTTTTCTGTATTTCAACATGATTTAGAGCTTGTTTTTGGAAAAGTGTTTATTTCTGTATTCCAATGTTGCAACTTGCTGAAAACCGTCCACAGTGTTACTATCATCCTGATTAAACAGTACTGAAATAAAATTAACTTACAGAGTGCATCAAACATGATTTAGAGCTTGTTTATGGAAAAGTGTTTATTTCTGTATTTCAACATGATTTGGAGCTTGTATTTGAAAAGTGCTTATTTCTGTATTTCAACATGATTTGGAGCTTGTTTTCGAAAAGTGTTTTTTCTGTATTTCAACATGATTTAGAGCTTGTTTTTGGAAAAGTGTTTATTTCTGTATTTCAATGTTGCAACTTGCTGAAAACTGTCCACAGTGTTCCTATCATCCTGATTAAACAGTACTGAAATAAAATTAACTTACAGAGTGCATCAAACATGATTTAGAGCTTGTTTATGGAAAAGTGTTTATTTCTGTATTTCAACATGATTTGGAGCTTGTATTTGAAAAGTGCTTATATCTGAATTTCAACATGATTTGGAGCTTGTTTTTGAAAAGTGTTTTTTCTGTATTTCAACAAGATTTAGAGCTTGTTTTTGGAAAAGTGTTTATTTCTGTATTTCAATGTTGCAACTTGCTGAAAACTGTCCACAGTGTTCCTATCATCCTGATTAAACAGTACTGAAATAAAATTAACTTACAGAGAGCATCAAACATGATTTAGAGCTTGTTTATGGAAAAGTGTTTATTTCTGTATTTCAACATGATTTGGAGCTTGTTTTTGAAAAGTGCTTATTTCTGTATTTCAACATGATTTGGAGCTTGTTTTTGAAAAGTGTTTTTTCTGTATTTCAACATGATTTAGAGCTTGTTTTTGGAAAAGTGTTTATTTCTGTATTCCAATGTTGCAACTTGCTGAAAACCGTCCACAGTGTTACTATCATCCTGATTAAACAGTACTGAAATAAAATTAACTTACAGAGTGCATCAAACATGATTTAGAGCTTGTTTATGGAAAAGTGTTTATTTCTGTATTTCAAAATGATTTGGAGCTTGTATTTGAAAAGTGCTTATTTCTGTATTTCAACATGATTTGGAGCTTGTTTTTGAAAAGTGTTTTTTCTGTATTTCAACATGATTTAGAGCTTGTTTTTGGAAAAGTGTTTATTTCTGTATTCCAATGTTGCAATTTGCTGAAAACCGTCCACAGTGTTACTATCATCCTGATTAAACAGTACTGAAATAAAATTAACTTACAGAGTGCATCAAACATGATTTAGAGCTTGTTTATGGAAAAGTGTTTATTTCTGTATTTCAACATGATTTGGAGCTTGTATTTGAAAAGTGCTTATTTCTGTATTTCAACATGATTTGGAGCTTGTTTTCGAAAAGTGTTTTTTCTGTATTTCAACATGATTTAGAGCTTGTTTTTGGAAAAGTGTTTATTTCTGTATTCCAATGTTGCAACTTGCTGAAAACCGTCCACAGTGTTACTATCATCCTGATTAAACAGTACTGAAATAAAATTAACTTACAGAGTGCATCAAACATGATTTAGAGCTTGTTTATGGAAAAGTGTTTATTTCTGTATTTCAACATGATTTGGAGCTTGTATTTGAAAAGTGCTTATTTCTGTATTTCAACATGATTTGGAGCTTGTTTTTGAAAAGTGTTTTTTCTGTATTTCAACATGATTTAGAGCTTGTTTTTGGAAAAGTGTTTATTTCTGTATTCCAATGTTGCAACTTGCTGAAAACCGTCCACAGTGTTACTATCATCCTGATTAAACAGTACTGAAATAAAATTAACTTACAGAGTGCATCAAACATGATTTAGAGCTTGTTTATGGAAAAGTGTTTATTTCTGTATTTCAACATGATTTGGAGCTTGTATTTGAAAAGTGCTTATTTCTGTATTTCAACATGATTTGGAGCTTGTTTTCGAAAAGTGTTTTTTCTGTATTTCAACATGATTTAGAGCTTGTTTTTGGAAAAGTGTTTATTTCTGTATTTCAATGTTGCAACTTGCTGAAAACCGTCCACAGTGTTACTATCATCCTGATTAAACAGTACTGAAATAAAATTAACTTACAGAGAGCATCAAACATGATTTAGAGCTTGTTTATGGAAAAGTGTTTATTTCTGTATTTCAACATGATTTGGAGCTTGTTTTTGAAAAGTGCTTATTTCTGTATTTCAACATGATTTGGAGCTTGTTTTCGAAAAGTGTTTTTTCTGTATTTCAACATGATTTAGAGCTTGTTTTTGGAAAAGTGTTTATTTCTGTATTTCAATGTTGCAACTTGCTGAAAACCGTCCACAGTGTTACTATCATCCTGATTAAACAGTACTGAAATAAAATTAACTTACAGAGAGCATCAAACATGATTTAGAGCTTGTTTATGGAAAAGTGTTTATTTCTGTATTTCAACATGATTTGGAGCTTGTTTTTGAAAAGTGCTTATTTCTGTATTTCAACATGATTTGGAGCTTGTTTTCGAAAAGTGTTTTTTCTGTATTTCAACATGATTTAGAGCTTGTTTTTGGAAAAGTGTTTATTTCTGTATTTCAATGTTGCAACTTGCTGAAAACTGTCCACAGTGTTCCTATCATCCTGATTAAACAGTACTGAAATAAAATTAACTTACAGAGTGCATCAAACATGATTTAGAGCTTGTTTATGGAAAAGTGTTTATTTCTGTATTTCAACATGATTTGGAGCTTGTATTTGAAAAGTGCTTATTTCTGAATTTCAACATGATTTGGAGCTTGTTTTTGAAAAGTGTTTTTTCTGTATTTCAACAAGATTTAGAGCTTGTTTTTGGAAAAGTGTTTATTTCTGTATTTCAATGTTGCAACTTGCTGAAAACTGTCCACAGTGTTCCTATCATCCTGATTAAACAGTACTGAAATAAAATTAACTTACAGAGAGCATCAAACATGATTTAGAGCTTGTTTATGGAAAAGTGTTTATTTCTGTATTTCAACATGATTTTGAGCTTGTTTATGGAAAAGTGCTTATTTCTGTATTTCAACATGATTTGGAGCTTGTTTTTGAAAAGTGCTTATTTCTGTATTTCAACATGATTTAGAGCTTGTTTTTGGAAAAGTGTTTATTTCTGTATTTCAATGTTGCAACTTGCTGAAAACTGTCCACAGTGTTCCTATCATCCTGATTAAACAGTACTGAAATAAAATTAACTTACAGAGAGCATCAAACATGATTTAGAGCTTGTTTATGGAAAAGTGTTTATTTCTGTATTTCAACATGATTTGGAGCTTGTTTTTGAAAAGTGTTTTTTCTGTATTTCAACATGATTTAGAGCTTGTTTTTGGAAAAGTGTTTATTTCTGTATTCCAATGTTGCAACTTGCTGAAAACCGTCCACAGTGTTACTATCATCCTGATTAAACAGTACTGAAATAAAATTAACTTACAGAGTGCATCAAACATGATTTAGAGCTTGTTTATGGAAAAGTGTTTATTTCTGTATTTCAACATGATTTGGAGCTTGTATTTGAAAAGTGCTTATTTCTGTATTTCAACATGATTTGGAGCTTGTTTTTGAAAAGTGTTTTTTCTGTATTTCAACATGATTTAGAGCTTGTTTTTGGAAAAGTGTTTATTTCTGTATTCCAATGTTGCAACTTGCTGAAAACCGTCCACAGTGTTACTATCATCCTGATTAAACAGTACTGAAATAAAATTAACTTACAGAGTGCATCAAACATGATTTAGAGCTTGTTTATGGAAAAGTGTTTATTTCTGTATTTCAACATGATTTGGAGCTTGTATTTGAAAAGTGCTTATTTCTGTATTTCAACATGATTTGGAGCTTGTTTTTGAAAAGTGTTTTTTCTGTATTTCAACATGATTTAGAGCTTGTTTTTGGAAAAGTGTTTATTTCTGTATTCCAATGTTGCAACTTGCTGAAAACCGTCCACAGTGTTACTATCATCCTGATTAAACAGTACTGAAATAAAATTAACTTACAGAGTGCATCAAACATGATTTAGAGCTTGTTTATGGAAAAGTGTTTATTTCTGTATTTCAACATGATTTGGAGCTTGTATTTGAAAAGTGCTTATTTCTGTATTTCAACATGATTTGGAGCTTGTTTTCGAAAAGTGTTTTTTCTGTATTTCAACATGATTTAGAGCTTGTTTTTGGAAAAGTGTTTATTTCTGTATTTCAATGTTGCAACTTGCTGAAAACTGTCCACAGTGTTCCTATCATCCTGATTAAACAGTACTGAAATAAAATTAACTTACAGAGAGCATCAAACATGATTTAGAGCTTGTTTATGGAAAAGTGTTTATTTCTGTATTTCAACATGATTTGGAGCTTGTTTTTGAAAAGTGTTTTTTCTGTATTTCAACATGATTTAGAGCTTGTTTTTGGAAAAGTGTTTATTTCTGTATTCCAATGTTGCAACTTGCTGAAAACCGTCCACAGTGTTACTATCATCCTGATTAAACAGTACTGAAATAAAATTAACTTACAGAGTGCATCAAACATGATTTAGAGCTTGTTTATGGAAAAGTGTTTATTTCTGTATTTCAACATGATTTGGAGCTTGTATTTGAAAAGTGCTTATTTCTGTATTTCAACATGATTTGGAGCTTGTTTTTGAAAAGTGTTTTTTCTGTATTTCAACATGATTTAGAGCTTGTTTTTGGAAAAGTGTTTATTTCTGTATTCCAATGTTGCAACTTGCTGAAAACCGTCCACAGTGTTACTATCATCCTGATTAAACAGTACTGAAATAAAATTAACTTACAGAGTGCATCAAACATGATTTAGAGCTTGTTTATGGAAAAGTGTTTATTTCTGTATTTCAACATGATTTGGAGCTTGTATTTGAAAAGTGCTTATTTCTGTATTTCAACATGATTTGGAGCTTGTTTTCGAAAAGTGTTTTTTCTGTATTTCAACATGATTTAGAGCTTGTTTTTGGAAAAGTGTTTATTTCTGTATTTCAATGTTGCAACTTGCTGAAAACTGTCCACAGTGTTCCTATCATCCTGATTAAACAGTACTGAAATAAAATTAACTTACAGAGTGCATCAAACATGATTTAGAGCTTGTTTATGGAAAAGTGTTTATTTCTGTATTTCAACATGATTTGGAGCTTGTATTTGAAAAGTGCTTATTTCTGAATTTCAACATGATTTGGAGCTTGTTTTTGAAAAGTGTTTTTTCTGTATTTCAACAAGATTTAGAGCTTGTTTTTGGAAAAGTGTTTATTTCTGTATTTCAATGTTGCAACTTGCTGAAAACTGTCCACAGTGTTCCTATCATCCTGATTAAACAGTACTGAAATAAAATTAACTTACAGAGTGCATCAAACATGATTTAGAGCTTGTTTATGGAAAAGTGTTTATTTCTGTATTTCAACATGATTTGGAGCTTGTATTTGAAAAGTGCTTATTTCTGTATTTCAACATGATTTGGAGCTTGTTTTTGAAAAGTGTTTATTTCTGTTTTTCAACATGATTTAGAGCTTGTTTTTGGAAAAGTGTTTATTTCTGTATTTCAACATGATTTGGAGCTTGTATTTGAAAAGTGCTTATTTCTGTATTTCAACATGATTTGGAGCTTGTTTTTGAAAAGTGTTTTTTCTGTATTTCAACATGATTTAGAGCTTGTTTTTGGAAAAGTGTTTATTTCTGTATTCCAATGTTGCAACTTGCTGAAAACCGTCCACAGTGTTACTATCATCCTGATTAAACAGTACTGAAATAAAATTAACTTACAGAGTGCATCAAACATGATTTAGAGCTTGTTTATGGAAAAGTGTTTATTTCTGTATTTCAACATGATTTGGAGCTTGTATTTGAAAAGTGCTTATTTCTGTATTTCAACATGATTTGGAGCTTGTTTTCGAAAAGTGTTTTTTCTGTATTTCAACATGATTTAGAGCTTGTTTTTGGAAAAGTGTTTATTTCTGTATTTCAATGTTGCAACTTGCTGAAAACTGTCCACAGTGTTCCTATCATCCTGATTAAACAGTACTGAAATAAAATTAACTTACAGAGTGCATCAAACATGATTTAGAGCTTGTTTATGGAAAAGTGTTTATTTCTGTATTTCAACATGATTTGGAGCTTGTATTTGAAAAGTGCTTATTTCTGAATTTCAACATGATTTGGAGCTTGTTTTTGAAAAGTGTTTTTTCTGTATTTCAACAAGATTTAGAGCTTGTTTTTGGAAAAGTGTTTATTTCTGTATTTCAATGTTGCAACTTGCTGAAAACTGTCCACAGTGTTCCTATCATCCTGATTAAACAGTACTGAAATAAAATTAACTTACAGAGAGCATCAAACATGATTTAGAGCTTGTTTATGGAAAAGTGTTTATTTCTGTATTTCAACATGATTTGGAGCTTGTTTTTGAAAAGTGCTTATTTCTGTATTTCAACATGATTTGGAGCTTGTTTTTGAAAAGTGTTTTTTCTGTATTTCAACATGATTTAGAGCTTGTTTTTGGAAAAGTGTTTATTTCTGTATTCCAATGTTGCAACTTGCTGAAAACCGTCCACAGTGTTCCTATCATCCTGATTAAACAGTACTGAAATAAAATTAACTTACAGAGTGCATCAAACATGATTTAGAGCTTGTTTATGGAAAAGTGTTTATTTCTGTATTTCAACATGATTTGGAGCTTGTATTTGAAAAGTGCTTATTTCTGTATTTCAACATGATTTGGAGCTTGTTTTTGAAAAGTGTTTTTTCTGTATTTCAACATGATTTAGAGCTTGTTTTTGGAAAAGTGTTTATTTCTGTATTCCAATGTTGCAACTTGCTGAAAACCGTCCACAGTGTTACTATCATCCTGATTAAACAGTACTGAAATAAAATTAACTTACAGAGTGCATCAAACATGATTTAGAGCTTGTTTATGGAAAAGTGTTTATTTCTGTATTTCAACATGATTTGGAGCTTGTATTTGAAAAGTGCTTATTTCTGTATTTCAACATGATTTGGAGCTTGTTTTCGAAAAGTGTTTTTTCTGTATTTCAACATGATTTAGAGCTTGTTTTTGGAAAAGTGTTTATTTCTGTATTTCAATGTTGCAACTTGCTGAAAACTGTCCACAGTGTTCCTATCATCCTGATTAAACAGTACTGAAATAAAATTAACTTACAGAGTGCATCAAACATGATTTAGAGCTTGTTTATGGAAAAGTGTTTATTTCTGTATTTCAACATGATTTGGAGCTTGTATTTGAAAAGTGCTTATTTCTGTATTTCAACATGATTTGGAGCTTGTTTTTGAAAAGTGTTTTTTCTGTATTTCAACAAGATTTAGAGCTTGTTTTTGGAAAAGTGTTTATTTCTGTATTTCAATGTTGCAACTTGCTGAAAACTGTCCACAGTGTTCCTATCATCCTGATTAAACAGTACTGAAATAAAATTAACTTACAGAGAGCATCAAACATGATTTAGAGCTTGTTTATGGAAAAGTGTTTATTTCTGTATTTCAACATGATTTGGAGCTTGTATTTGAAAAGTGCTTATTTCTGTATTTCAACATGATTTGGAGCTTGTTTTCGAAAAGTGTTTTTTCTGTATTTCAACATGATTTAGAGCTTGTTTTTGGAAAAGTGTTTATTTCTGTATTTCAATGTTGCAACTTGCTGAAAACTGTCCACAGTGTTCCTATCATCCTGATTAAACAGTACTGAAATAAAATTAACTTACAGAGTGCATCAAACATGATTTAGAGCTTGTTTATGGAAAAGTGTTTATTTCTGTATTTCAACATGATTTGGAGCTTGTATTTGAAAAGTGCTTATTTCTGTATTTCAACATGATTTGGAGCTTGTTTTTGAAAAGTGTTTATTTCTGTTTTTCAACATGATTTAGAGCTTGTTTTTGGAAAAGTGTTTATTTCTGTATTTCAATGTTGCAACTTGCTGAAAACTGTCCACAGTGTTCCTATCATCCTGATTAAACAGTACTGAAATAAAATTAACTTACAGAGTGCATCAAACATGATTTAGAGCTTGTTTATGGAAAAGTGTTTATTTCTGTATTTCAACATGATTTGGAGCTTGTATTTGAAAAGTGCTTATTTCTGTATTTCAACATGATTTGGAGCTTGTTTTCGAAAAGTGTTTTTTCTGTATTTCAACATGATTTAGAGCTTGTTTTTGGAAAAGTGTTTATTTCTGTATTTCAATGTTGCAACTTGCTGAAAACTGTCCACAGTGTTCCTATCATCCTGATTAAACAGTACTGAAATAAAATTAACTTACAGAGTGCATCAAACATGATTTAGAGCTTGTTTATGGAAAAGTGTTTATTTCTGTATTTCAACATGATTTGGAGCTTGTATTTGAAAAGTGCTTATTTCTGTATTTCAACATGATTTGGAGCTTGTTTTTGAAAAGTGTTTATTTCTGTATTTCAACATGATTTAGAGCTTGTTTTTGGAAAAGTGTTTATTTCTGTATTTCAATGTTGCAACTTGCTGAAAACTGTCCACAGTGTTCCTATCATCCTGATTAAACAGTACTGAAATAAAATTAACTTACAGAGTGCATCAAACATGATTTAGAGCTTGTTTATGGAAAAGTGTTTATTTCTGTATTTCAACATGATTTGGAGCTTGTATTTGAAAAGTGCTTATTTCTGTATTTCAACATGATTTGGAGCTTGTTTTCGAAAAGTGTTTTTTCTGTATTTCAACATGATTTAGAGCTTGTTTTTGGAAAAGTGTTTATTTCTGTATTTCAATGTTGCAACTTGCTGAAAACTGTCCACAGTGTTCCTATCATCCTGATTAAACAGTACTGAAATAAAATTAACTTACAGAGTGCATCAAACATGATTTAGAGCTTGTTTATGGAAAAGTGTTTATTTCTGTATTTCAACATGATTTGGAGCTTGTATTTGAAAAGTGCTTATTTCTGAATTTCAACATGATTTGGAGCTTGTTTTTGAAAAGTGTTTTTTCTGTATTTCAACAAGATTTAGAGCTTGTTTTTGGAAAAGTGTTTATTTCTGTATTTCAATGTTGCAACTTGCTGAAAACTGTCCACAGTGTTCCTATCATCCTGATTAAACAGTACTGAAATAAAATTAACTTACAGAGAGCATCAAACATGATTTAGAGCTTGTTTATGGAAAAGTGTTTATTTCTGTATTTCAACATGATTTGGAGCTTGTATTTGAAAAGTGCTTATTTCTGTATTTCAACATGATTTGGAGCTTGTTTTCGAAAAGTGTTTTTTCTGTATTTCAACATGATTTAGAGCTTGTTTTTGGAAAAGTGTTTATTTCTGTATTTCAATGTTGCAACTTGCTGAAAACTGTCCACAGTGTTCCTATCATCCTGATTAAACAGTACTGAAATAAAATTAACTTACAGAGTGCATCAAACATGATTTAGAGCTTGTTTATGGAAAAGTGTTTATTTCTGTATTTCAACATGATTTGGAGCTTGTATTTGAAAAGTGCTTATTTCTGAATTTCAACATGATTTGGAGCTTGTTTTTGAAAAGTGTTTTTTCTGTATTTCAACAAGATTTAGAGCTTGTTTTTGGAAAAGTGTTTATTTCTGTATTTCAATGTTGCAACTTGCTGAAAACTGTCCACAGTGTTCCTATCATCCTGATTAAACAGTACTGAAATAAAATTAACTTACAGAGAGCATCAAACATGATTTAGAGCTTGTTTATGGAAAAGTGTTTATTTCTGTATTTCAACATGATTTGGAGCTTGTTTTTGAAAAGTGCTTATTTCTGTATTTCAACATGATTTGGAGCTTGTTTTCGAAAAGTGTTTTTTCTGTATTTCAACATGATTTAGAGCTTGTTTTTGGAAAAGTGTTTATTTCTGTATTTCAATGTTGCAACTTGCTGAAAACTGTCCACAGTGTTCCTATCATCCTGATTAAACAGTACTGAAATAAAATTAACTTACAGAGTGCATCAAACATGATTTAGAGCTTGTTTATGGAAAAGTGTTTATTTCTGTATTTCAACATGATTTGGAGCTTGTATTTGAAAAGTGCTTATTTCTGAATTTCAACATGATTTGGAGCTTGTTTTTGAAAAGTGTTTTTTCTGTATTTCAACAAGATTTAGAGCTTGTTTTTGGAAAAGTGTTTATTTCTGTATTTCAATGTTGCAACTTGCTGAAAACTGTCCACAGTGTTCCTATCATCCTGATTAAACAGTACTGAAATAAAATTAACTTACAGAGAGCATCAAACATGATTTAGAGCTTGTTTATGGAAAAGTGTTTATTTCTGTATTTCAACATGATTTGGAGCTTGTTTTTGAAAAGTGCTTATTTCTGTATTTCAACATGATTTGGAGCTTGTTTTCGAAAAGTGTTTTTTCTGTATTTCAACAAGATTTAGAGCTTGTTTTTGGAAAAGTGTTTATTTCTGTATTTCAATGTTGCAACTTGCTGAAAACTGTCCACAGTGTTCCTATCATCCTGATTAAACAGTACTGAAATAAAATTAACTTACAGAGAGCATCAAACATGATTTAGAGCTTGTTTATGGAAAAGTGTTTATTTCTGTATTTCAACATGATTTGGAGCTTGTATTTGAAAAGTGCTTATTTCTGTATTTCAACATGATTTGGAGCTTGTTTTTGAAAAGTGTTTATTTCTGTTTTTCAACATGATTTAGAGCTTGTTTTTGGAAAAGTGTTTATTTCTGTATTTCAATGTTGCAACTTGCTGAAAACTGTCCACAGTGTTCCTATCATCCTGATTAAACAGTACTGAAATAAAATTAACTTACAGAGTGCATCAAACATGATTTAGAGCTTGTTTATGGAAAAGTGTTTATTTCTGTATTTCAACATGATTTGGAGCTTGTATTTGAAAAGTGCTTATTTCTGTATTTCAACATGATTTGGAGCTTGTTTTCGAAAAGTGTTTTTTCTGTATTTCAACATGATTTAGAGCTTGTTTTTGGAAAAGTGTTTATTTCTGTATTTCAATGTTGCAACTTGCTGAAAACTGTCCACAGTGTTCCTATCATCCTGATTAAACAGTACTGAAATAAAATTAACTTACAGAGTGCATCAAACATGATTTAGAGCTTGTTTATGGAAAAGTGTTTATTTCTGTATTTCAACATGATTTGGAGCTTGTATTTGAAAAGTGCTTATTTCTGAATTTCAACATGATTTGGAGCTTGTTTTTGAAAAGTGTTTTTTCTGTATTTCAACAAGATTTAGAGCTTGTTTTTGGAAAAGTGTTTATTTCTGTATTTCAATGTTGCAACTTGCTGAAAACTGTCCACAGTGTTCCTATCATCCTGATTAAACAGTACTGAAATAAAATTAACTTACAGAGAGCATCAAACATGATTTAGAGCTTGTTTATGGAAAAGTGTTTATTTCTGTATTTCAACATGATTTGGAGCTTGTATTTGAAAAGTGCTTATTTCTGTATTTCAACATGATTTGGAGCTTGTTTTCGAAAAGTGTTTTTTCTGTATTTCAACAAGATTTAGAGCTTGTTTTTGGAAAAGTGTTTATTTCTGTATTTCAATGTTGCAACTTGCTGAAAACTGTCCACAGTGTTCCTATCATCCTGATTAAACAGTACTGAAATAAAATTAACTTACAGAGAGCATCAAACATGATTTAGAGCTTGTTTATGGAAAAGTGTTTATTTCTGTATTTCAACATGATTTGGAGCTTGTATTTGAAAAGTGCTTATTTCTGTATTTCAACATGATTTGGAGCTTGTTTTTGAAAAGTGTTTATTTCTGTTTTTCAACATGATTTAGAGCTTGTTTTTGGAAAAGTGTTTATTTCTGTATTTCAACATGATTTGGAGCTTGTTTTTGAAAAGTGTTTATTTCTGTTTTTCAACATGATTTAGAGCTTGTTTTTGGAAAAGTGTTTATTTCTGTATTTCAATGTTGCAACTTGCTGAAAACTGTCCACAGTGTTCCTATCATCCTGATTAAACAGTACTGAAATAAAATTAACTTACAGAGTGCATCAAACATGATTTAGAGCTTGTTTATGGAAAAGTGTTTATTTCTGTATTTCAACATGATTTGGAGCTTGTATTTGAAAAGTGCTTATTTCTGTATTTCAACATGATTTGGAGCTTGTTTTCGAAAAGTGTTTTTTCTGTATTTCAACATGATTTAGAGCTTGTTTTTGGAAAAGTGTTTATTTCTGTATTTCAATGTTGCAACTTGCTGAAAACTGTCCACAGTGTTCCTATCATCCTGATTAAACAGTACTGAAATAAAATTAACTTACAGAGTGCATCAAACATGATTTAGAGCTTGTTTATGGAAAAGTGTTTATTTCTGTATTTCAACATGATTTGGAGCTTGTTTTTGAAAAGTGCTTATTTCTGTATTTCAACATGATTTGGAGCTTGTTTTCGAAAAGTGTTTTTTCTGTATTTCAACATGATTTAGAGCTTGTTTTTGGAAAAGTGTTTATTTCTGTATTTCAATGTTGCAACTTGCTGAAAACTGTCCACAGTGTTCCTATCATCCTGATTAAACAGTACTGAAATAAAATTAACTTACAGAGTGCATCAAACATGATTTAGAGCTTGTTTATGGAAAAGTGTTTATTTCTGTATTTCAACATGATTTGGAGCTTGTATTTGAAAAGTGCTTATTTCTGAATTTCAACATGATTTGGAGCTTGTTTTTGAAAAGTGTTTTTTCTGTATTTCAACAAGATTTAGAGCTTGTTTTTGGAAAAGTGTTTATTTCTGTATTTCAATGTTGCAACTTGCTGAAAACTGTCCACAGTGTTCCTATCATCCTGATTAAACAGTACTGAAATAAAATTAACTTACAGAGAGCATCAAACATGATTTAGAGCTTGTTTATGGAAAAGTGTTTATTTCTGTATTTCAACATGATTTGGAGCTTGTTTTTGAAAAGTGCTTATTTCTGTATTTCAACATGATTTGGAGCTTGTTTTCGAAAAGTGTTTTTTCTGTATTTCAACAAGATTTAGAGCTTGTTTTTGGAAAAGTGTTTATTTCTGTATTTCAATGTTGCAACTTGCTGAAAACTGTCCACAGTGTTCCTATCATCCTGATTAAACAGTACTGAAATAAAATTAACTTACAGAGAGCATCAAACATGATTTAGAGCTTGTTTATGGAAAAGTGTTTATTTCTGTATTTCAACATGATTTGGAGCTTGTATTTGAAAAGTGCTTATTTCTGTATTTCAACATGATTTGGAGCTTGTTTTTGAAAAGTGTTTTTTCTGTATTTCAACATGATTTAGAGCTTGTTTTTGGAAAAGTGTTTATTTCTGTATTTCAATGTTGCAACTTGCTGAAAACTGTCCACAGTGTTCCTATCATCCTGATTAAACAGTACTGAAATAAAATTAACTTACAGAGTGCATCAAACATGATTTAGAGCTTGTTTATGGAAAAGTGTTTATTTCTGTATTTCAACATGATTTGGAGCTTGTATTTGAAAAGTGCTTATTTCTGAATTTCAACATGATTTGGAGCTTGTTTTTGAAAAGTGTTTTTTCTGTATTTCAACAAGATTTAGAGCTTGTTTTTGGAAAAGTGTTTATTTCTGTATTTCAATGTTGCAACTTGCTGAAAACTGTCCACAGTGTTCCTATCATCCTGATTAAACAGTACTGAAATAAAATTAACTTACAGAGAGCATCAAACATGATTTAGAGCTTGTTTATGGAAAAGTGTTTATTTCTGTATTTCAACATGATTTGGAGCTTGTTTTTGAAAAGTGCTTATTTCTGTATTTCAACATGATTTGGAGCTTGTTTTCGAAAAGTGTTTTTTCTGTATTTCAACATGATTTAGAGCTTGTTTTTGGAAAAGTGTTTATTTCTGTATTTCAATGTTGCAACTTGCTGAAAACTGTCCACAGTGTTCCTATCATCCTGATTAAACAGTACTGAAATAAAATTAACTTACAGAGTGCATCAAACATGATTTAGAGCTTGTTTATGGAAAAGTGTTTATTTCTGTATTTCAACATGATTTGGAGCTTGTATTTGAAAAGTGCTTATTTCTGAATTTCAACATGATTTGGAGCTTGTTTTTGAAAAGTGTTTTTTCTGTATTTCAACAAGATTTAGAGCTTGTTTTTGGAAAAGTGTTTATTTCTGTATTTCAATGTTGCAACTTGCTGAAAACTGTCCACAGTGTTCCTATCATCCTGATTAAACAGTACTGAAATAAAATTAACTTACAGAGAGCATCAAACATGATTTAGAGCTTGTTTATGGAAAAGTGTTTATTTCTGTATTTCAACATGATTTGGAGCTTGTTTTTGAAAAGTGCTTATTTCTGTATTTCAACATGATTTGGAGCTTGTTTTCGAAAAGTGTTTTTTCTGTATTTCAACAAGATTTAGAGCTTGTTTTTGGAAAAGTGTTTATTTCTGTATTCCAATGTTGCAACTTGCTGAAAACCGTCCACAGTGTTACTATCATCCTGATTAAACAGTACTGAAATAAAATTAACTTACAGAGTGCATCAAACATGATTTAGAGCTTGTTTATGGAAAAGTGTTTATTTCTGTATTTCAACATGATTTGGAGCTTGTATTTGAAAAGTGCTTATTTCTGTATTTCAACATGATTTGGAGCTTGTTTTCGAAAAGTGTTTTTTCTGTATTTCAACATGATTTAGAGCTTGTTTTTGGAAAAGTGTTTATTTCTGTATTTCAATGTTGCAACTTGCTGAAAACTGTCCACAGTGTTCCTATCATCCTGATTAAACAGTACTGAAATAAAATTAACTTACAGAGAGCATCAAACATGATTTAGAGCTTGTTTATGGAAAAGTGTTTATTTCTGTATTTCAACATGATTTGGAGCTTGTATTTGAAAAGTGCTTATTTCTGTATTTCAACATGATTTGGAGCTTGTTTTTGAAAAGTGTTTATTTCTGTATTTCAACATGATTTAGAGCTTGTTTTTGGAAAAGTGTTTATTTCTGTATTTCAATGTTGCAACTTGCTGAAAACTGTCCACAGTGTTCCTATCATCCTGATTAAACAGTACTGAAATAAAATTAACTTACAGAGTGCATCAAACATGATTTAGAGCTTGTTTATGGAAAAGTGTTTATTTCTGTATTTCAACATGATTTGGAGCTTGTATTTGAAAAGTGCTTATTTCTGTATTTCAACATGATTTGGAGCTTGTTTTCGAAAAGTGTTTTTTCTGTATTTCAACATGATTTAGAGCTTGTTTTTGGAAAAGTGTTTATTTCTGTATTTCAATGTTGCAACTTGCTGAAAACTGTCCACAGTGTTCCTATCATCCTGATTAAACAGTACTGAAATAAAATTAACTTACAGAGTGCATCAAACATGATTTAGAGCTTGTTTATGGAAAAGTGTTTATTTCTGTATTTCAACATGATTTGGAGCTTGTATTTGAAAAGTGCTTATTTCTGAATTTCAACATGATTTGGAGCTTGTTTTTGAAAAGTGTTTTTTCTGTATTTCAACAAGATTTAGAGCTTGTTTTTGGAAAAGTGTTTATTTCTGTATTTCAATGTTGCAACTTGCTGAAAACTGTCCACAGTGTTCCTATCATCCTGATTAAACAGTACTGAAATAAAATTAACTTACAGAGAGCATCAAACATGATTTAGAGCTTGTTTATGGAAAAGTGTTTATTTCTGTATTTCAACATGATTTGGAGCTTGTTTTTGAAAAGTGCTTATTTCTGTATTTCAACATGATTTGGAGCTTGTTTTCGAAAAGTGTTTTTTCTGTATTTCAACAAGATTTAGAGCTTGTTTTTGGAAAAGTGTTTATTTCTGTATTTCAATGTTGCAACTTGCTGAAAACTGTCCACAGTGTTCCTATCATCCTGATTAAACAGTACTGAAATAAAATTAACTTACAGAGTGCATCAAACATGATTTAGAGCTTGTTTATGGAAAAGTGTTTATTTCTGTATTTCAACATGATTTGGAGCTTGTATTTGAAAAGTGCTTATTTCTGTATTTCAACATGATTTGGAGCTTGTTTTCGAAAAGTGTTTTTTCTGTATTTCAACATGATTTAGAGCTTGTTTTTGGAAAAGTGTTTATTTCTGTATTTCAATGTTGCAACTTGCTGAAAACTGTCCACAGTGTTCCTATCATCCTGATTAAACAGTACTGAAATAAAATTAACTTACAGAGAGCATCAAACATGATTTAGAGCTTGTTTATGGAAAAGTGTTTATTTCTGTATTTCAACATGATTTGGAGCTTGTATTTGAAAAGTGCTTATTTCTGTATTTCAACATGATTTGGAGCTTGTTTTTGAAAAGTGTTTTTTCTGTATTTCAACATGATTTAGAGCTTGTTTTTGGAAAAGTGTTTATTTCTGTATTTCAATGTTGCAACTTGCTGAAAACTGTCCACAGTGTTCCTATCATCCTGATTAAACAGTACTGAAATAAAATTAACTTACAGAGTGCATCAAACATGATTTAGAGCTTGTTTATGGAAAAGTGTTTATTTCTGTATTTCAACATGATTTGGAGCTTGTATTTGAAAAGTGCTTATTTCTGTATTTCAACATGATTTGGAGCTTGTTTTCGAAAAGTGTTTTTTCTGTATTTCAACATGATTTAGAGCTTGTTTTTGGAAAAGTGTTTATTTCTGTATTTCAATGTTGCAACTTGCTGAAAACTGTCCACAGTGTTCCTATCATCCTGATTAAACAGTACTGAAATAAAATTAACTTACAGAGTGCATCAAACATGATTTAGAGCTTGTTTATGGAAAAGTGTTTATTTCTGTATTTCAACATGATTTGGAGCTTGTATTTGAAAAGTGCTTATTTCTGAATTTCAACATGATTTGGAGCTTGTTTTTGAAAAGTGTTTTTTCTGTATTTCAACAAGATTTAGAGCTTGTTTTTGGAAAAGTGTTTATTTCTGTATTTCAATGTTGCAACTTGCTGAAAACTGTCCACAGTGTTCCTATCATCCTGATTAAACAGTACTGAAATAAAATTAACTTACAGAGAGCATCAAACATGATTTAGAGCTTGTTTATGGAAAAGTGTTTATTTCTGTATTTCAACATGATTTGGAGCTTGTTTTTGAAAAGTGCTTATTTCTGTATTTCAACATGATTTGGAGCTTGTTTTCGAAAAGTGTTTTTTCTGTATTTCAACATGATTTAGAGCTTGTTTTTGGAAAAGTGTTTATTTCTGTATTTCAATGTTGCAACTTGCTGAAAACTGTCCACAGTGTTCCTATCATCCTGATTAAACAGTACTGAAATAAAATTAACTTACAGAGTGCATCAAACATGATTTAGAGCTTGTTTATGGAAAAGTGTTTATTTCTGTATTTCAACATGATTTGGAGCTTGTATTTGAAAAGTGCTTATTTCTGAATTTCAACATGATTTGGAGCTTGTTTTTGAAAAGTGTTTTTTCTGTATTTCAACAAGATTTAGAGCTTGTTTTTGGAAAAGTGTTTATTTCTGTATTTCAATGTTGCAACTTGCTGAAAACTGTCCACAGTGTTCCTATCATCCTGATTAAACAGTACTGAAATAAAATTAACTTACAGAGAGCATCAAACATGATTTAGAGCTTGTTTATGGAAAAGTGTTTATTTCTGTATTTCAACATGATTTGGAGCTTGTTTTTGAAAAGTGCTTATTTCTGTATTTCAACATGATTTGGAGCTTGTTTTCGAAAAGTGTTTTTTCTGTATTTCAACATGATTTAGAGCTTGTTTTTGGAAAAGTGTTTATTTCTGTATTTCAATGTTGCAACTTGCTGAAAACTGTCCACAGTGTTCCTATCATCCTGATTAAACAGTACTGAAATAAAATTAACTTACAGAGTGCATCAAACATGATTTAGAGCTTGTTTATGGAAAAGTGTTTATTTCTGTATTTCAACATGATTTGGAGCTTGTATTTGAAAAGTGCTTATTTCTGAATTTCAACATGATTTGGAGCTTGTTTTTGAAAAGTGTTTTTTCTGTATTTCAACAAGATTTAGAGCTTGTTTTTGGAAAAGTGTTTATTTCTGTATTTCAATGTTGCAACTTGCTGAAAACTGTCCACAGTGTTCCTATCATCCTGATTAAACAGTACTGAAATAAAATTAACTTACAGAGAGCATCAAACATGATTTAGAGCTTGTTTATGGAAAAGTGTTTATTTCTGTATTTCAACATGATTTGGAGCTTGTTTTTGAAAAGTGCTTATTTCTGTATTTCAACATGATTTGGAGCTTGTTTTCGAAAAGTGTTTTTTCTGTATTTCAACAAGATTTAGAGCTTGTTTTTGGAAAAGTGTTTATTTCTGTATTTCAATGTTGCAACTTGCTGAAAACTGTCCACAGTGTTCCTATCATCCTGATTAAACAGTACTGAAATAAAATTAACTTACAGAGAGCATCAAACATGATTTAGAGCTTGTTTATGGAAAAGTGTTTATTTCTGTATTTCAACATGATTTGGAGCTTGTATTTGAAAAGTGCTTATTTCTGTATTTCAACATGATTTGGAGCTTGTTTTTGAAAAGTGTTTATTTCTGTATTTCAACATGATTTAGAGCTTGTTTTTGGAAAAGTGTTTATTTCTGTATTTCAATGTTGCAACTTGCTGAAAACTGTCCACAGTGTTCCTATCATCCTGATTAAACAGTACTGAAATAAAATTAACTTACAGAGTGCATCAAACATGATTTAGAGCTTGTTTATGGAAAAGTGTTTATTTCTGTATTTCAACATGATTTGGAGCTTGTATTTGAAAAGTGCTTATTTCTGTATTTCAACATGATTTGGAGCTTGTTTTCGAAAAGTGTTTTTTCTGTATTTCAACATGATTTAGAGCTTGTTTTTGGAAAAGTGTTTATTTCTGTATTTCAATGTTGCAACTTGCTGAAAACTGTCCACAGTGTTCCTATCATCCTGATTAAACAGTACTGAAATAAAATTAACTTACAGAGTGCATCAAACATGATTTAGAGCTTGTTTATGGAAAAGTGTTTATTTCTGTATTTCAACATGATTTGGAGCTTGTATTTGAAAAGTGCTTATTTCTGAATTTCAACATGATTTGGAGCTTGTTTTCGAAAAGTGTTTTTTCTGTATTTCAACATGATTTAGAGCTTGTTTTTGGAAAAGTGTTTATTTCTGTATTTCAATGTTGCAACTTGCTGAAAACTGTCCACAGTGTTCCTATCATCCTGATTAAACAGTACTGAAATAAAATTAACTTACAGAGTGCATCAAACATGATTTAGAGCTTGTTTATGGAAAAGTGTTTATTTCTGTATTTCAACATGATTTGGAGCTTGTATTTGAAAAGTGCTTATTTCTGAATTTCAACATGATTTGGAGCTTGTTTTTGAAAAGTGTTTTTTCTGTATTTCAACAAGATTTAGAGCTTGTTTTTGGAAAAGTGTTTATTTCTGTATTTCAATGTTGCAACTTGCTGAAAACTGTCCACAGTGTTCCTATCATCCTGATTAAACAGTACTGAAATAAAATTAACTTACAGAGAGCATCAAACATGATTTAGAGCTTGTTTATGGAAAAGTGTTTATTTCTGTATTTCAACATGATTTGGAGCTTGTTTTTGAAAAGTGCTTATTTCTGTATTTCAACATGATTTGGAGCTTGTTTTCGAAAAGTGTTTTTTCTGTATTTCAACAAGATTTAGAGCTTGTTTTTGGAAAAGTGTTTATTTCTGTATTTCAATGTTGCAACTTGCTGAAAACTGTCCACAGTGTTCCTATCATCCTGATTAAACAGTACTGAAATAAAATTAACTTACAGAGTGCATCAAACATGATTTAGAGCTTGTTTATGGAAAAGTGTTTATTTCTGTATTTCAACATGATTTGGAGCTTGTATTTGAAAAGTGCTTATTTCTGAATTTCAACATGATTTGGAGCTTGTTTTTGAAAAGTGTTTTTTCTGTATTTCAACAAGATTTAGAGCTTGTTTTTGGAAAAGTGTTTATTTCTGTATTTCAATGTTGCAACTTGCTGAAAACTGTCCACAGTGTTCCTATCATCCTGATTAAACAGTACTGAAATAAAATTAACTTACAGAGAGCATCAAACATG
The DNA here is from genome assembly GCF_029448725.1 of Salvelinus fontinalis. Lineage (NCBI taxonomy): Eukaryota > Metazoa > Chordata > Actinopteri > Salmoniformes > Salmonidae > Salvelinus > Salvelinus fontinalis. The sequence goes on from NW_026601357.1 coordinate 48,374, forward strand.
ATTTAGAGCTTGTTTATGGAAAAGTGTTTATTTCTGTATTTCAACATGATTTGGAGCTTGTTTTTGAAAAGTGCTTATTTCTGTATTTCAACATGATTTGGAGCTTGTTTTCGAAAAGTGTTTTTTCTGTATTTCAACATGATTTAGAGCTTGTTTTTGGAAAAGTGTTTATTTCTGTATTTCAATGTTGCAACTTGCTGAAAACTGTCCACAGTGTTCCTATCATCCTGATTAAACAGTACTGAAATAAAATTAACTTACAGAGTGCATCAAACATGATTTAGAGCTTGTTTATGGAAAAGTGTTTATTTCTGTATTTCAACATGATTTGGAGCTTGTTTTGGAAAAGTGCTTATTTCTGTATTTCAACATGATTTGGAGCTTGTTTTTGAAAAGTGTTTATTTCTGTATTTCAACATGATTTAGAGCTTGTTTTTGGAAAAGTGTTTATTTCTGTATTTCAATGTTGCAACTTGCTGAAAACTGTCCACAGTGTTCCTATCATCCTGATTAAACAGTACTGAAATAAAATTAACTTACAGAGTGCATCAAACATGATTTAGAGCTTGTTTATGGAAAAGTGTTTATTTCTGTATTTCAACATGATTTGGAGCTTGTATTTGAAAAGTGCTTATTTCTGAATTTCAACATGATTTGGAGCTTGTTTTGGAAAAGTGTTTTTTCTGTATTTCAACAAGATTTAGAGCTTGTTTTTGGAAAAGTGTTTATTTCTGTATTTCAATGTTGCAACTTGCTGAAAACTGTCCACAGTGTTCCTATCATCCTGATTAAACAGTACTGAAATAAAATTAACTTACAGAGAGCATCAAACATGATTTAGAGCTTGTTTATGGAAAAGTGTTTATTTCTGTATTTCAACATGATTTGGAGCTTGTTTTTGAAAAGTGCTTATTTCTGTATTTCAACATGATTTGGAGCTTGTTTTCGAAAAGTGTTTTTTCTGTATTTCAACAAGATTTAGAGCTTGTTTTTGGAAAAGTGTTTATTTCTGTATTTCAATGTTGCAACTTGCTGAAAACTGTCCACAGTGTTCCTATCATCCTGATTAAACAGTACTGAAATAAAATTAACTTACAGAGTGCATCAAACATGATTTAGAGCTTGTTTATGGAAAAGTGTTTATTTCTGTATTTCAACATGATTTGGAGCTTGTTTTTGAAAAGTGCTTATTTCTGTATTTCAACATGATTTGGAGCTTGTTTTCGAAAAGTGTTTTTTCTGTATTTCAACAAGATTTAGAGCTTGTTTTTGGAAAAGTGTTTATTTCTGTATTTCAATGTTGCAACTTGCTGAAAACTGTCCACAGTGTTCCTATCATCCTGATTAAACAGTACTGAAATAAAATTAACTTACAGAGTGCATCAAACATGATTTAGAGCTTGTTTATGGAAAAGTGTTTATTTCTGTATTTCAACATGATTTGGAGCTTGTATTTGAAAAGTGCTTATTTCTGAATTTCAACATGATTTGGAGCTTGTTTTTGAAAAGTGTTTTTTCTATATTTCAACAAGATTTAGAGCTTGTTTTTGGAAAAGTGTTTATTTCTGTATTTCAATGTTGCAACTTGCTGAAAACTGTCCACAGTGTTCCTATCATCCTGATTAAACAGTACTGAAATAAAATTAACTTACAGAGAGCATCAAACATGATTTAGAGCTTGTTTATGGAAAAGTGTTTTTTCTGTATTTCAACAAGATTTAGAGCTTGTTTTTGGAAAAGTGTTTATTTCTGTATTTCAATGTTGCAACTTGCTGAAAACTGTCCACAGTGTTCCTATCATCCTGATTAAACAGTACTGAAATAAAATTAACTTACAGAGTGCATCAAACATGATTTAGAGCTTGTTTATGGAAAAGTGTTCATTTCTGTATTTCAACATGATTTTGAGCTTGTTTATGGAAAAGTGCTTATTTCTGTATTTCAACATGATTTGGAACTTGTTTTTGAAAAGTGCTTATTTCTGTATTTCAACATGATTTAGAGCTTGTTTTTGGAAAAGTGTTTATTTCTGTATTTCAATGTTGCAACTTGCTGAAAACTGTCCACAGTGTTCCTATCATCCTGATTAAACAGTACTGAAATAAAATTAACTTACAGAGTGCATCAAACATGATTTAGAGCTTGTTTATGGAAAAGTGTTTATTTCTGTATTTCAACATGATTTGGAGCTTGTATTTGAAAAGTGCTTATTTCTGAATTTCAACATGATTTGGAGCTTGTTTTTGAAAAGTGTTTTTTCTGTATTTCAACAAGATTTAGAGCTTGTTTTTGGAAAAGTGTTTATTTCTGTATTTCAATGTTGCAACTTGCTGAAAACTGTCCACAGTGTTCCTATCATCCTGATTAAACAGTACTGAAATAAAATTAACTTACAGAGAGCATCAAACATGATTTAGAGCTTGTTTATGGAAAAGTGTTTATTTCTGTATTTCAACATGATTTGGAGCTTGTTTTTGAAAAGTGCTTATTTCTGTATTTCAACATGATTTGGAGCTTGTTTTCGAAAAGTGTTTTTTCTGTATTTCAACAAGATTTAGAGCTTGTTTTTGGAAAAGTGTTTATTTCTGTATTTCAATGTTGCAACTTGCTGAAAACTGTCCACAGTGTTCCTATCATCCTGATTAAACAGTACTGAAATAAAATTAACTTACAGAGAGCATCAAACATGATTTAGAGCTTGTTTATGGAAAAGTGTTTATTTCTGTATTTCAACATGATTTGGAGCTTGTTTTTGAAAAGTGCTTATTTCTGTATTTCAACATGATTTGGAGCTTGTTTTCGAAAAGTGTTTTTTCTGTATTTCAACATGATTTAGAGCTTGTTTTTGGAAAAGTGTTTATTTCTGTATTTCAATGTTGCAACTTGCTGAAAACTGTCCACAGTGTTCCTATCATCCTGATTAAACAGTACTGAAATAAAATTAACTTACAGAGTGCATCAAACATGATTTAGAGCTTGTTTATGGAAAAGTGTTTATTTCTGTATTTCAACATGATTTTGAGCTTGTTTATGGAAAAGTGCTTATTTCTGTATTTCAACATGATTTGGAACTTGTTTTTGAAAAGTGCTTATTTCTGTATTTCAACATGATTTAGAGCTTGTTTTTGGAAAAGTGTTTATTTCTGTATTTCAATGTTGCAACTTGCTGAAAACTGTCCACAGTGTTCCTATCATCCTGATTAAACAGTACTGAAATAAAATAAACTTACAGAGTGCATCAAACATGATTTAGAGCTTGTTTATGGAAAAGTGTTTATTTCTGTATTTCAACATGATTTGGAGCTTGTATTTGAAAAGTGTTTATTTCTGTATTTCAATGTTGCAACTTGCTGAAAACTGTCCACAGTGTTCCTATCATCCTGATTAAACAGTACTGAAATAAAATAAACTTACAGAGTGCATCAAACATGATTTAGAGCTTGTTTATGGAAAAGTGTTTATTTCTGTATTTCAACATGATTTGGAGCTTGTATTTGAAAAGTGCTTATTTCTGAATTTCAACATGATTTGGAGCTTGTTTTTGAAAAGTGTTTTTTCTGTATTTCAACAAGATTTAGAGCTTGTTTTTGGAAAAGTGTTTATTTCTGTATTTCAATGTTGCAACTTGCTGAAAACTGTCCACAGTGTTCCTATCATCCTGATTAAACAGTACTGAAATAAAATTAACTTACAGCGAGCATCAAACATGATTTAGAGCTTGTTTATGGAAAAGTGTTTATTTCTGTATTTCAACATGATTTGGAGCTTGTTTTTGAAGGATGCTTATTTCTGTATTTCAACATGATTTGGAGCTTGTTTTCGAAAAGTGTTTTTTCTGTATTTCAACATGATTTAGAGCTTGTTTTTGGAAAAGTGTTTATTTCTGTATTTCAATGTTGCAACTTGCTGAAAACTGTCCACAGTGTTCCTATCATCCTGATTAAACAGTACTGAAATAAAATTAACTTACAGAGTGCATCAAACATGATTTAGAGCTTGTTTATGGAAAAGTGTTTATTTCTGTATTTCAACATGATTTGGAGCTTGTTTTGGAAAAGTGCTTATTTCTGTATTTCAACATGATTTGGAGCTTGTTTTTGAAAAGTGTTTATTTCTGTATTTCAACATGATTTAGAGCTTGTTTTTGGAAAAGTGTTTATTTCTGTATTTCAATGTTGCAACTTGCTGAAAACTGTCCACAGTGTTCCTATCATCCTGATTAAACAGTACTGAAATAAAATAAACTTACAGAGTGCATCAAACATGATTTAGAGCTTGTTTATGGAAAAGTGTTTATTTCTGTATTTCAACATGATTTGGAGCTTGTATTTGAAAAGTGCTTATTTCTGTATTTCAACATGATTTGGAGCTTGTTTTTGAAAAGTGTTTTTTCTGTATTTCAACAAGATTTAGAGCTTGTTTTTGGAAAAGTGTTTATTTCTGTATTTCAATGTTGCAACTTGCTGAAAACTGTCCACAGTGTTCCTATCATCCTGATTAAACAGTACTGAAATAAAATTAACTTACAGAGAGCATCAAACATGATTTAGAGCTTGTTTATGGAAAAGTGTTTATTTCTGTATTTCAACATGATTTGGAGCTTGTTTTTGAAAAGTGCTTATTTCTGTATTTCAACATGATTTGGAGCTTGTTTTTGAAAAGTGTTTTTTCTGTATTTCAACATGATTTAGAGCTTGTTTTTGGAAAAGTGTTTATTTCTGTATTTCAATGTTGCAACTTGCTGAAAACTGTCCACAGTGTTCCTATCATCCTGATTAAACAGTACTGAAATAAAATTAACTTACAGAGTGCATCAAACATGATTTAGAGCTTGTTTATGGAAAAGTGTTTATTTCTGTATTTCAACATGATTTGGAGCTTGTATTTGAAAAGTGCTTATTTCTGTATTTCAACATGATTTGGAGCTTGTTTTTGAAAAGTGTTTTTTCTGTATTTCAACAAGATTTAGAGCTTGTTTTTGGAAAAGTGTTTATTTCTGTATTTCAATGTTGCAACTTGCTGAAAACTGTCCACAGTGTTCCTATCATCCTGATTAAACAGTACTGAAATAAAATTAACTTACAGAGAGCATCAAACATGATTTAGAGCTTGTTTATGGAAAAGTGTTTATTTCTGTATTTCAACATGATTTGGAGCTTGTTTTTGAAAAGTGCTTATTTCTGTATTTCAACATGATTTGGAGCTTGTTTTCGAAAAGTGTTTTTTCTGTATTTCAACAAGATTTAGAGCTTGTTTTTGGAAAAGTGTTTATTTCTGTATTTCAATGTTGCAACTTGCTGAAAACTGTCCACAGTGTTCCTATCATCCTGATTAAACAGTACTGAAATAAAATTAACTTACAGAGTGCATCAAACATGATTTAGAGCTTGTTTATGGAAAAGTGTTTATTTCTGTATTTCAACATGATTTGGAGCTTGTATTTGAAAAGTGCTTATTTCTGTATTTCAACATGATTTGGAGCTTGTTTTTGAAAAGTGTTTTTTCTGTATTTCAACAAGATTTAGAGCTTGTTTTTGGAAAAGTGTTTATTTCTGTATTTCAATGTTGCAACTTGCTGAAAACTGTCCACAGTGTTCCTATCATCCTGATTAAACAGTACTGAAATAAAATTAACTTACAGAGAGCATCAAACATGATTTAGAGCTTGTTTATGGAAAAGTGTTTATTTCTGTATTTCAACATGATTTGGAGCTTGTTTTTGAAAAGTGCTTATTTCTGTATTTCAACATGATTTGGAGCTTGTTTTTGGAAAAGTGTTTATTTCTGTATTTCAATGTTGCAACTTGCTGAAAACTGTCCACAGTGTTCCTATCATCCTGATTAAACAGTACTGAAATAAAATTAACTTACAGAGTGCATCAAACATGATTTAGAGCTTGTTTATGGAAAAGTGTTTATTTCTGTATTTCAACATGATTTGGAGCTTGTTTTTGAAAAGTGCTTATTTCTGTATTTCAACATGATTTGGAGCTTGTTTTCGAAAAGTGTTTTTTCTGTATTTCAACATGATTTAGAGCTTGTTTTTGGAAAAGTGTTTATTTCTGTATTTCAATGTTGCAACTTGCTGAAAACTGTCCACAGTGTTCCTATCATCCTGATTAACCTGTCTAGGATCAGCGTGGCGCTAGCGGCACACCCCCCCCCCCCCACTGAAAAACCAGTGCCGCGAAATTCAAAAAAAATATTTTTTTAAAATATTTAACTTTCACACATTAAAGTCCAATACAGCTAATGAAAGACACAGATCTTATGAATCCAGTCAACATTTCCGATTTTTAAAATGTTTTACAGGGAAGACACAATATGTAAAGATGTACATCTATTACCTAAAAACACATTAGCATAATCCACCATCTTTTATTTGTCCACCAACACCAGTAGCCATCACCAATTCGGCTAAACTAAGATATTTATAGCCCCTAACCAACAAAAAAACTCATTAGATGACAGTCTGATAACATATTTATGGTATGGGATAGGTTTTGTTAGAAAAAAGTGCATATTTCAGGTATATGGCATAGTTTACAATTGCACCCACCATCACAAATGGACTAGAATAATTACAATGAGCAACGTGTTTACCTAACTACTAATCATCAAACATTTCGTAAAAATACACAGCATACACGAATCGAAAGACACAGATCCTGTGAATACAGACAATATTTCAGATTTTCTAAGTGTCTTACAGCGAAAACACAATAAATCGTTATATTAGCTTAGCACATAGCAATTAGCAGCCCAGCATTGATTCTAGCCAAAGTGAGCGATAAAAGTCAACATCGCCAAAATATATTAATTTTTTCACTAACCTTCTCAGAATTCTTCCGATGACACTCCTGTAACATCACATTACAACATGCATATACAGTTTGATCGAAAATGTTTATATTTAGCCACCAAAATCATGGTTAGACAATGTGAAATGTAGACAAGCTGGTAAAGAAAACGTCCTTGCGCCACTTAGACAGTGATCTACTCTTATACATAAATACTCATAAACGTGACTAAAAAATATAGGGTGGACAGGGATTGATAGACAATTTAATTCTTAATACAATTGCGTTATTACATTTTTTAATTTATCCTTACTTTTCAATACAGTTTGCGCCAAGCGAAGCTACGTCAAAAAACATGGCGTCCTAAGCCACTAAAATGTTTCGACAGAAACACGATTTATCATAATAAAAATGTCCTACCTTGAGCTGTTCTTCCATCAGTATCTTGGGCAAAGGATCCTTTCTTGGGAGAAATCGTCTTTTGGTGGAAAGCTGTCCTCTTGCCATGTGGAAATGTCAACTACGTTCGGGATGAACTGAAAAGCGTGCCCAACTTTTCACATCGTTGCAAAAATAAATGTCCCAAAATCGCACTAAACGGATATAAATTGCTATAAAACGCTTTAAATTAACTACTTTGTGATGTTTGTAACTCCTATAACGAGTGAAAAGATGACCGGAGAAATATAACAGGCTAAACTAACGCTTGGAACAGGAGAGGGTCGGTGTCTTCCACGCGCGTTACGCAGCAAGAAAAGACTTGCTAGCTAAAGGTTTTTTTCATTTGTAGGGCCTGTGAACGAGCAATCGAGCCCGTTGGAATCGTCATCACGTAAAGGCATCCAGGGGAAGACGTAAGAAGTGTCCGTATAGTCATAGCAACGACAGTGCCCGTTTAAATGACTTCAGAAAAGTGGCCAACGTTTCTCAAATCTGACTCCATGTCAGGGAAATTGCTGTAGAATGGGCTCTGTTCCACTTAGAG